>NC_092356.1:40226740-40526740 GCF_963676685.1 Mytilus edulis
CTGTGGCAAACAATAAACTAACCTGTAAAATGTTGATGTTGTAATTTGTATCTCCTTTGAAGCACAATGATGCTTGAATAATATCAACATTTTCTCCAATTACTCCCAAGTGTAGTCTCGCATATGCTTCATCGTGTACATTGACTTTTAAATGGCCAGACAATGGAGCTAAAAAATATATTTGATTTAATTATTATTTATGAAAGTAGCTACTAGGTGTCTCAAGATCCCTTAAATCTTTTAGATGATATACATTAATTCACTTCAATAGCAAATAATTTTCAAGCTTCAGGTTCTAGATAAATTCCTTTTTTTTTAAACTGACATCAGAAAAATGAAGATGAGCCAGTAAGTTGTTTCTTAAAATTTAAAAGGTTTTAGCCTCTTTTCCATTCTTAAATAAAATGCAGGTTCTTTTTTATGTTTGGTTTTCAAACCAAGACCAGGGGAAACAATTATCATGGACCCAGTAGCCTAAATTACTACATTTTGGAATGGGATCCTTTATCTCAGCGGAAAATGTCCATATTGTGCTTATGTTATTTTTTTCATTTTGAGGCATCATGAAATTTTTCAATGGATTGTCAGATTTTTGGTCAGACAAACTGCATTGATTCATCTGAACACCCAAAAATCTTTGAGATAAACATTTTTGAGGAAAAAATCTGTTGACATTAAAAGTTTTTAAAATTGTATTTTTCCCAACACAACTCTGATTGTAAAAGTTTGCTTAAACCATATTTCTGGTATGATCACAATTATTGGTTTGTCTCAATAGAAACCATAATTTACAGAAGTTTCAAAATCAATTTGTAGAGTCCTAGTGGATAACAAATGAAAGTAGGACTTACTTTCAGATATTATTGTGTCTGGGAGACATTAATGATACCCCCTCAGGTATTAGGGGGGGGGGGTGGAGATCTCACAAACATGTTTAACCCCACTATTTTTGCGCCTGTCCCAAGTCAGGAGCCTCTGGCTTTTGTTAGTCTTGTACTATTTTTAATTTTAGTTTCTTGTGCACTATTTGGAGTTTAGTATATATGGCGTTCATACTTTGCTCCCTCTGCCTCTACATCAAACCCTACCACCACGCCCACTTGTTCTAGTAGATTTTGGTAGCATAGCTGTATTGTTTCCGATAAATCTCCGTTTTAATCAGAAATAGAAGGAATGGAACTATATTGATATGAAACACGATATTGACGGTATTGCTGAGAACGTAGTAAGATCGCGGTATGAACGTAGTATAATCATGGTAAGAACGTGCTATAATCGCAGTAAGATCGTGTTGCAATCGGATAACTCACGGTATGGTCGTAGTGAGAATGTGAAGAGCGTAGAAAGATCTTTATAAGCATAGTGAGGTCGCAGAATAAGCGCGGCGAGAACGTGGTTTAATCGTAGCGGGATCGTTGTAGAAGCGTAATTAGAACGTAGTTAAGCATCGTGAAAGCAACGAAAATTAACATTTTCATGCTGCTCATACCGCGACCTCACCACGATCTAAATTTATTTTAGATCGCGGTGAGCGTGGTGCGATCGTGGTCTAGTGGGACTGGGGCTTAAGGGGTCAATTAACAATTTTGGTCATATTAACTTATTTGTAGATCATACTTTGTTGAACATTATTGCTGTTTACAGTTTATCTCTATCTATAATAATATGCAAGATAATAACAAAAAATGGCAAAATTTCCTTAAAATTACCAATTCATGGGCAGCAACCTAACAATGGGTTTTCAGATTCATCAATTTCAGGAAAACAGTTTTTCACTTGTAAGATTTGCTCTAAATGCTTTGGTTTTAGAGATATAAGCCAAAATCTACATTTTACCCCAATGTTTTAATTTTAGTAATGGTGGCCAACTTGGGTGGTCGAATATTTTACTTAGCCATGGTATTTTGACCCCCCTGCGGTATATTGAACCCCCTACTAAAGACCTTGAATTTCAAAAATTCAAGCTATTCTAACTTCTTAACATAGTTATAATACTCCAATAAGTAGTTTGTATGTATTTGATATACTGGAAAAGATATTTTGAAAATTTTACTTAGCCATGGTATTTTGACCCCCCTGCGGTATATTGAACCCCCTACTATAGACCTTGAATTTCAAAAATTCAAGCTATTCTAACTCCTTAACATAGTTATAATACTCCAATAAGTAGTTTGTATGTATTTAATAAACTGGAAAAGATATTTTGAAAATTTTACTTAGCCATGGTATTTTGACCCCCCTGCGGTATATTGAACCCCCTACTAAAGACCTTGAATTTCAAAAATTCAAGCTATTCTAACTCCTTTACATAGTTACAATACTCCAAGAAGTAGTTTGTATGTATTTGATATACTGGAAAAGATATTTTGAAAATTTTACTTAGCCATGGTATTTTGACCCCCCTGCGGTATACTGAACCCCCTACTATAGACCTTGAATTTCAAAAATTCAAGCTATTCTAAATCCTTAACATAGTTATATTGCTCCAATAAGTAGTTTATATGTATTTAATATACTGGAAAAGATATTTTGAAAATTTTACTTAGCCATGGTATTTTGACCCCCTGCGGTATATTGAACCCCCTACTATAGACCTTTTATTTCAAAAATTCAAGCTATTCTAACTCCTTAACATAATTATAATACTCCAATAAGTGGTTTGTATGTGTTAAAGATGCTGGAAAAGATATTTTGAAAATTTTGCTTAGCCATGGTATTTAGACCCCCCTGCGGTATATTGAACCCCCTTCTTAAAACCAATTAAAAAAAATGATAGCCAATAAATTGTAAATTAGATTATCTGCAATACTATTTATCAAAAACAGGGGGGTTCAATATACCGCAGGGGGGTTCAAAATACCATATGTGAAAAATGACCCCGGGGTCAAAATACCATGCGGTAAAATGACCCCGGTCAAAATACCATGCGGTATAATGACCCCGGGGTCATTTTACCGCATGGTATTTTGACCCCGGGTTCACTTTTTAGGGGGTTCAAAATACCATATGACACCGGGTCACAGGACACATTTTTTAAACTAGATACCCCAATGATGATTGTGGCCAAGTGTGGTTTATATTCTTGGATACATCTATTTTGGATAAATCTATTCTTGGATAAATCGAGTCAACTATACAGTTTACAGGAGTGGAAGACAAGAAATTCACAAATTCATTCCCTATAATATTCCTCAAGCTCAGAAGTTGCAAACATGTTCCAATTTTCATTTCAACTTTGATGAATAATATATCTTTTTAGGCTTTGAATACAGAGATTGGCAAAACCACGAAATCAAATATCCACGAATATGAAGGTTTTCAGCAATCCGCGAAAATTGATACCCACAAAAATAAATGAATCCACAGTATGTTGTCCCACAAGAATGAGCAACATACAATTAAATATATATTGCCTTTTTTTTTTAAATATCTACATAAAATTGAGAATGGAAATGGGGAATGTGCCAAAGAGACACATACCTTTCTTATTCACAAAACAAAATAAACCTCTGCAGTTATTAATAAGAGGTTTAAAAAGTTAGGTTGGTTTAACAGGGAAAAAAAGAAGCAATCTTAATTCCATTCATAATGTCAATAATATATCACCTATTCTCAAAGCAAGGAAATTAACCATATTGAATCCAAATGACGCTCCAAGACGGGAGGTTCCCAAAAGTTTCCTCCAATCTATTGATGGTACTTCAAGTGTAAAGTCGTATCCTTCAAAGAAACCTCTTTTTTCTATACTGTGTGGTACTAGATTTTGTTCCGACAGGATTGATCTTCTGTAAAAGTAAAATATCAATATCAAGGAAATGAATGTGTACATAAAAATAACAAGTGAATCTGCTTACTAATGATACCATTGCCCTCCCTTTAGTATAAGGCAAACAAGAAGTTGTTGAGTGATGATTTGGTGATAACAGATAGCAATATGTAAAAAATAGTGCAGTAGATGCACACAGCATTAGAGGAAGAACTATCCACAAGTTGATGAAGTTTAAGAAGGGCACAGTAAAAGATAAACTGGACTTAGTGATGACCCCTTACTCCACTCTGACGTAATTGTATTATAACAAAGGCATTCTCTGTGTCTGGGAGACAGATACAAGGTTGCAAATATCAATAAAAAAAAAAAACCCTGACCACATGCCCACCTTCAATATATGTACAAACAGCCAGCAAAAAGAAAACTTCCTTACATTTAAACTGTAAGAGGAGTTGTGTGGAATAGCTTTATACCCACGCATAATGGGACCATCAGACGAAGGGAAAGACATTATTTTTGTGACTTGAATATCTAAGCATATATTACATTGATTAATCTCTGAAAATGTTCATGGGTAGGATGTATTAAACGTTATGTTCAATGCACTATATTTTGTGTATCAAAAAGGTAGTGATAAGCATTGAAAGATTTAGATATCAAGTCAGTAACTTGGGATTTTGATAGCATTTTATGCTATCTTTAGCAAATAATAACTCTCACATTTGTGGCCTGCATCATCGATATAACTTAAGTTAGTTTTTGTGTGCCATAAATCTAGTTATGCAAACTCAAGATCCTACATATCCTATTGATACCATATATTTATATTTTGGCATTGTACAAACTTATTTGTTATACAAGTTATTGTTTCTGAACCCTAAAAAAAAGTTTTTGATGGCCCCTATTTAGCCCCTTATTCCTAAACAGCTATGACAATATTCCAAATAAACAGCTGCGCCATCAGTGCAGATTTGCCCATCCTGTTTCGAAAGAATAAAGTCCAATAACTTCTCAAATCAGATATTTTAAAAAATCCAAAGGGAGATTATCTTAATAGATATAAATTTTATTGAACAATAGATGACTTAGAGGCTTCCACGAGAGAACGGAAGTTCGTAACTACCAAAGGTCATTACGGTCACGTGACGCCACTGGTCAATTCTTATAAACAAATCTCCAAGTTTTTTACAATAATTACCAAATAAACAGTTTCGTATGTGTAGGAAAATAATATATTTAGTGCAGGAACTTACAGTGTTTCTTTATAAGTGAATTTTACGCGTGGATGTATTTCTAAACGAAAGAAACAATTGGATTTATTTATGAAAACAGTTACGCTATAATGGCGACGGCCGAACGAGGCCACACGTCCGAGATGGACAATTCTCCTCGAGATGAGGAAATGATAAATGCAATAAAGAGAAGAACTCGTGAGATTTATCGAGTTAAAACTGGGAAAGCCAGCGAAACTCCAAGGCCTGTGCAACGAGATGTTGATGAAACAGGACCAAGTGATATTGACAATATTGGAGAGGGGTCAACCGGAAATGACCTTACAATGCAAGCATTGTGGGACAAAATATCTAACATGGCCGATGTAAACAAACAGCAGATAGAATCCCATACAGAGATTATTGCCAATTTGGCTGCCAATATGCTTACCGTGCAAGACGCGGTTACCAACAAAAATGTCCAGAAAACGAAAACAAACAATAATACGCAAAAGGACAAAGCTGACAACGAGGTTAACCTCTTAAATAATAACAATCAAAGTGATCTGTCAGATAATGGTCTGGAAGACATTTCCGACGATGACGATGATGAGTTAAACATCGATGATATTGTCGACGCAAATGACGATGCGGAGAATAAAGCTTTTCTAGATGAACTAGAGAAAATGTACGAAGAGCCTAAGAAATTTGGTGACAGTATAGATAATCAGATGGCTAAATTGGTAGATCAGGCTATATATAAGCCAATGAAAACAGAAACACTAACAAAATTAGAGGAACAGTATTTAGTTCCAGAAAACTGTAAACGCCTTCAGGTTCCCAAAGTTAACAAAGAAATTTGGAGAGGGTTCAAGAGTAAGAAACAAAGGGATCCAGATTTGGCACTACAAAATGTGCAAAAATGCATGACAACTACTCTTCTAATGGTAGTTAAGTCTTTAAATGTTATGAAATCTGGAGGGGACATGAATGAGGTTAAAAACACAACAAAAGACATGTTTAAAATGTTAACCCATGGTATATATACATCAAATAGAAAACGCAAACAGCTAATAACGCCAGGAATTCCTAGTAAATATAGAAGGGTAACAGAGGTGGACACACCAGTTACAGAGTACCTTTTCGGGGACAATTTAGATACAAAATTGGAAGACCTTGAAAAAGAAGACAGGAGGACAAATAAACTCAGCTTTAATGACTCTTTTTTAGAGGAACGCAGAGTGGAGAAACGTCCAGGACCTCCATGGCAAAAACCACCCTATTTTCAGCCAAAGCATGCAAAAACTTCTGGACAAGTACATGGACAGAAGGGCAACAAGAACAAGAAGATGAAGGCCGGATTTCACAACAAAGACAAACGTTAAGTGTAAGTGAAAATATAACAGTGATAAACACAGTAGACAATTTTACAGGAGGGAAATTAAAACTTTTTGTACAAAATTGGGAAAAGTTAACAAGTGATGCTTTTATATTAAATGCAGTGAAGGGATACAAGATTGAACTAGATGAAATCCCAAAACAAAATTTTAGACCATCTCCAATAGTTTTTAATGAACAAGAAAACAATTTGATTACAATGGAAGTTAATAAATTCTTGAAAAAAGGGATTATTAGGGTGGTAATGAAAACAGAAAAAGAGGAATATTTTTCAAATATATTTATTCGCCCTAAGAAAGACAATACAATTCGAATGATTTTGAACTTGAAAAACTTCAATGAAAGTGTGTCAAAAATTCATTTCAAAATGGAAACATTGGTACGAGCTTTAACAAACATACAACAAAATGATTATTTTGCATCGATTGATTTAAAAGACAGTTATTTTAGTGTACCAGTTCATGAACAGGACTGCAAATATTTAAAATTTATGTGGAATGATATCGCTTATCAATTTTGTGTATTACCACAAGGATTATCAACCAGTCCAAGAATTTTTACAAAATTACTTAAACCAGTATACTCTTTTTTGAGAAAAATGGGTCATATAAATGTTCCTTATATAGACGATAGCTTACTTATAGCACGCTCTTATGAAGACTGTCAGAACAATGTAAAACATACTGTGGAATTAGTTGATAGTTTAGGCTTTACAGTACACCCAAAGAAATCTGTCTTTACACCAACTAAAGAAATAACTTTTTTAGGATTTATAATTAATTCTGAAAATATGACAGTTAGATTGACACAAGAAAGGATTTTAAATTTACAAGATTTATGTGTTAATGCATTGCATTCGAAGGAAATAACTATTCGAAGTTTTGCTACAATTATAGGAAAAATGGTTGCCAGTGAACCAGGTGTACTATATGCTCAATTGTATTACAAAGATTTAGAAATATATAAAGAGAAAGTGTTAAAAAAGTTTTATGGGAATTATGATAGAAGTATTTGTTTACCAATTCATGTGAAAACAATATTTAATTGGTGGATAAAAAATCTTCCTTCTAGTTACAAACCAATAATTCAAAATGATCCTGATATTATAATGTTCAGTGATTCAAGTAAAACTGGCTGGGGTGGAATTAATAAAACCACTGGGAAGAAAACAGAAGGTTTTTGGTCAGCAGAAGAAAGAGAAATGCATATTAATGTTTTAGAATTAAAGGCAGCTTTCTTAACTTTACAATCATTGGCTGGGAATATTTCACAAAAGCATATTCGAATGAACTTAGATAATACAGTAGCTATTTCTTATATTGAAAATTTTGGAGGAAAAATTACAAATTTACATATTCTAGCAAAAGAAATATGGTTCTGGTGTTTAGAACGAAAATTATGGATTAGTGTGGCACATATAGCTGGAAAGCTAAATATAGAAGCCGATAAACTATCTAGAAAATTAAATGACGACATGGAATGGACATTAAAAACAGAATTATTTGAAAAATTACAGAGTACTGTAGGGACAATGCATATAGATTTATTCGCTAGTAGGCTTAATAATAGGACAACTCAGTATGTTTCATATAAGCCAGACCCACATGCAATAGCAATTGATGCTTTTACTATAAAGTGGACTAATAATAATTTTTATTATATCTTTCCTCCTTTCAGTGTCATAGGACAGGTGCTTCAGAAAATCATCAAGGACAAGTTAGACAAAGTAGTATTGATAGCACCACTTTGGCCAACACAAATATGGTTTCCGCAATTATTACATCAGATCAGTCAACAATCATACATCCTGCCGAAAAACAGTCTCTTTCTACCACAGGATCTGAAACGAATTCATCCAATTTCAAACCTCCGTCTGGGAGCTTTTATCTTGTCCGGGAAAGCTTGGAAAATAAAGGACTTTCAACACTCACTGCCGACATCATTTTACAATCTTGGAGGCAATCCACAGGAAAACAATATGGGACTTATTTCAAAAGATGGATGTGTTTTTCAAATAAAAGACAAACTGATCCACTTGATCCATCTATAAACACTGTGCTGTCCTTCTTATCATCACTTTATGATAGTGGATTAAGTTACAGTGCAATCAACACTGCTAAATCAGCAATATCTTCAATTTGTTCTGTGACAAGTGGGATAGACATTGGGAAACATAAACTAGTAACTCGATATATGAGGGGAATTTTCAATGCTAGACCGTCTCTTCCCAAATATACAGAAACATGGGATGTAAATATAGTTTTAGATTATTTGAAAACATTACCTGCAAATGAGGAATTAACATTATTACAACTATCACAAAAGCTAGCATTATTGCTTATGCTGCTTAGTGCGCAACGCTGTCAAACTGTTCATTTGATAAAACTGAATAATATTACTATTTCTAATGACAACATGAAAGTGTACATAGTAGACTTAGTTAAACAATCCAAACCAGGGAAGCACATTGGACCATTGGAATTTAATAGACATGATGATAATAAACTATGTGTTATTGTAGCAATGGAAGAATATTTGAAAAGAACTTCAAAACTCAGGGGACAGGAAAAATCCCTTTTCATTTCATGTGTTAAACCTTTTAAAACTGTAACAAAAAGTACAATATCACGTTGGATAAAACATTTATTAGGAAAAGCAGGAATTGATATAAAAGTGTATGGGACACATAGCTGTCGATCAGCTTCATCGTCTAGCGCTGCAGCACATGGGATTCCATTAAACAATATACTGAAAACAGCCGGTTGGAGCTCAGCACAAACTTTTTACAAATTTTATTTTAAACCTATTCAAACACAAACATTAAGTGATAGCTTATTGGAAAACAAATAATAACATTTATTATGTTTTTGTTATAAATGTATATTCATGTACATATATATAGTTGGAATAATAGAATAGTACATAATTAGAATTTTTATTAGTATCCAGAATTGCCTACACATACATCCTGGTGTGAATGATCTAAAATGTAGAACTCTAAAGTCTCGTGGAAGCCTCTAAGTCATCTATTGTTCAATAAAATTTCCAAATTAATCGAAACTTGTTGAAGATTGATTATAATTTTATTGAGCAATAGATGACTTAGGGCTTACACGCCCACCCAAGCTGTTGGGCCAGCTCCCTCCCTACACTACAATTTAGATCATTCATTCTCTAAAGAATGACCTTTGGTAGTTACGAACTTCCGTTCTCTCGTGTAAGCCCTAAGTCATCTATTGCTCAATAAAATTATAATCAATCTTCAACAAGTTTCGATTAATTTGGAAATCAGTCACTAAAGTTAAATGAAAACTGCTCATAGCACTTTAGGGATATTGTTCAAAAACTTGAAAATAACTCTTTTTTATACATAAATTCACATTACTGTGAAATGTGAAATCTAAATTTATAAAAATTAGTCTGACATAAGAAACCTCAAATTAAAAAGAAATAATGTATATGTTTTTTATAACTCAATGAATAGTTTTCATTATAAAACTTATGTACATATACTTTTTTCTGAAGATAATTTTTCAATTTGTTCATATTTAGAAGAAGTTTACTTTATTTTAATTGCTTCCTTGTAGGAAGCAATTCCCGACATATTTACCATATGCAAAGTGACCTCAGTGTGGTTCATCTCATGGAAATCTGGTGACCGCAATACGCATGGATGTCCTTAATATAAACTATTATCTGATTGTACATGTTAAACACATGCTCAATATCCATGCTTTTTTTGTTATTTGTTAACAAACATGTGACAATCGTTAAACTTCGGCTTCAAAACACTAACTTTAATTACCTGCCATATTTTCACAACAACACTGAACGATGGAAAAAAAATTGACTATTTATACGATATTTATGCGAAAATATGATAAAATTGTGCACAGAAAACTAAGTTTATGATGTTTGTATGCATTGGTTCAAGAATTGGAATTACAGTATTTTTCACCAATCACTCGTTTATTATGGCTTTAAATGGGAGCTTACTACAATAGATATAAAAGATTTACCCAAATGTTAGGAAAATTGCTCAAAGCATTTTAGAGCTATTGTCCAAAAATTGGAAAATCCCCCTTTTCATAATGAATAAAACCCCATAACTCACAAACGTAAAATTTTTGGAGCTCATATCAATATATATAACCAATTTATCAAAGTTTGAAGCAAATTTGGGAAAGCTTTTTTGTGTTATTGTCAGAAAACTGGAAAAAAACACTTTTTGTTATGAATAAAACTCCAAAACTCAGAAACATAATATCTTAAATTTATAAAAAAGGAAAGGGAGATCTCGTCAATAGATATAAACAATTCACCAAAGTTTCATGCAAATTGGTTGAAGCGTTTATGAGTTAATGTCTGACATATTGATGACAGACAGACAGACAGACAGAAAATGGTATAACATATTATATCCCGTAAATGGGCATATAAAAATCAACACTAAACCTCCTGGAACGAGGAACCAATTATCTCGCCTATTTCTTCAATGCAATTTTATCATTATTGAGGGTCAGATTTTTCAGACAAAAATATGGACAGGACGTGGCAGGGTATTTAAAGTCTTTATTTAACAGTCTTTAGAACAGACAGTACAGACCCATGTAAGACAGGCTCATGATACTTATATAATCTTAAATTTGATTATTGTTTGGTAAAGAATTCTTATATTATTGCTTGCCCATATGTGCATAATTTTGCATCATAGACATAAAATAAATTTAACAAATTTCTCGGAAAGACCAAAATATTTTTGTGATGAAACACAGATAAAATTCCCGGTAAAGTATGAGTAAATTTGTGAAAATGTAATACCAGGTGTTCACATGAACCAATATCTATCAAAAAATCGAAATCACACAAAGGAAGTCATCCACGCTGACATCTTTATACATTTTAAAAATTTTACCTAACGTATATTCATTTTTTGTTAAAAACAAACTTTTCAAAAGTTATTTGTGCACTTTTATTTAAAATACAATGCACAAGTACTAAAGTTTCACTATATATAACTTTTATCAGTCATACTAAATCTCTTTTGCAAGTTGGAATTTGACAATATGTTGATATACTGTCATTTGAAGAAAACACATAATCATAATTTCAAATTCTTTGGAAAGATATAATCAAGTTGAAACATATGGCAAATATTTCATTTCTTAGAAACCAAAAAGAAGCATGATCATGTTCTAAGAATTTGCATTCAGTTGTAATCTTACTTACTTCAATTTCAAATTGTTGCAAGCCACAAATCATTAACATTTTTCCAAAAAATATATTAGATTTCATTTCCTTATTAGTGCAGTCAAACTAAGGTTTAACCTCAAACTAATTGCAACAGAAAATGTTTAAGTTCTAATCTATAGCATTAAGATCCAAATTTACACAAAAAAAGTCCCATAAAATATATCTGAAAGAAAACTCAAAATCATCCTATGGAAATTAACATTGGGAAGGGAAGATAACTCTGAAAAATGAGTATTTTTCAGTTTCTGGTTGATTTGATCAAAATTCATGTAAAGCATGATTTGATGGGGTTATAAGTTTGTATTTGATTACATTATATCATCTTCTGCTCATGAAATGTACAAAACCGAAGTGTTATGGGTAAGTCCATCATTTTTTGCACATTTTTCATTAAAAAAATTGTAAATTTGTGGCTTTGTGACCATTTTGAAACAATAATGTGAATATTTGGTATTGTTTATATCTGTAAATTATATTTGTTTAGCATCTACCTTGTTTAAAGAAACTATAAACCACAAAAAGAAGAACATAAATTTAATTATTTTATTAAATTTGAGATTCTTCACCTTGACATGTTGAAAAATTTAATAAATGATCAACTAATGAATTATGAAATCTAGGTTGTAGCTTGATAAAAGATATGAAAACACCTTTGATAAAGAGGACTAAAATATCAAGAATCAATGCATTCTGTTGAATAGAAGCAGTAAAGTTATAATTTTGTATCAATTTTTATTGATATTTCTGCCTTTTTTACAAAGTTATCTCCAATTTCAATGCAAATCTCCATAGGAATTTTAAAAAAATCATTATTTTTTAGTCTTCCTCAAGTTATATTTTGTTGAACTTTTTTCTGTGTAAAATTGAGATATAATGCTAAAGATTAAAACTTAAAAATCTTCTGTTTTACTTTAAGGTTTAGGGTCAAATTTGTACTAGATAGACTGGACTATATTATATAGGATTTAAATAGGTCACAGGAAAAACAGTTTTGGTAGTAAACCTAAGTGCTAATTTAAAACATAACATATATGTGAGATTAAATTTGCCCTAACCATACTAGGGTAAAAGGTCTATAGAAAATAAATAACATATTTCACATTTGACAGGTTACCAAAACAACAAACCCAGTCAAATTTGGTATTTTTTTTTATATTAATGAATTTTTCCTTGTTTTACATCATTTTTTTACATATATTTTGTTGAAATGGAAAGTATGTGTTCACCCTAATATCCACTTTATATTTATGAGTGAGATTATGTAAATAGCTATGATAGATCTTCTCTAAAGTTATTTTATTATTTTTGAATGTTCATGATGTTTCCACAAAGGAAATGTGATTGGGAAATTCCCAAGGCTTATTCAATTTCCTGAAAAAAAATCATATTATGATGAATTTTCATGCCATGTCATAATTTTCTTTGTGAAATTCCATTTTTCCTTTTTTTTCCTTTTATGCATTTTCAAATATTGATTGCATATTATAATTCTCTAAATTTCAATTTTAGCCCACTGCTTTCTGAATCCTTGCTCTTAAATTACATGCCTTACCATATAATTCAGGTATTCATTCAATGACCTTCCATTTACATTTTGGACCTTCCCACCGGTACAATTCGGATATCAATTTTTGCAGTTTGAAAATTAACAAAAGCATTTTGAACAAAAAAAAATGAAATCAAGAATAAAAATAAGCTTGAAATAAACTTTACTTGAAGGAAACTTATTTGTGGAGGGGGTGAGTGATGAAACAGGGGATACAGAGGGGTGATTGACGAAACAGGGGATACAGAGGGGGTGATTGATGAAACAGGGTATACAGAGGGGTGATTGATGAAACAGGGGATACAGAGGGGTGATTGATGAAACAGAGGATACAGAGGTGATTGATGAAACAGGGGATACAGAGGGGTGATTGATGAAACAGGGGATACAGAGGGGGTGATTGATGAAACAGGGGATACAGAGGGGGAGATTGATGAAACAGGGGATACAGAGGGGTGATTGATGAAACAGAGGATAGAGGGGTGATTGATGAAACAGGGGATACAGAGGGGGTGATTGATGAAACAGGAAATAAATAGGGGGTGAGTGATGAAACAGGGGATACAGAGGGGTGATTGACGAAACAGGGGATACAGAGGGGGTGATTGATGAAACAGGGTATACAGAGGGGTGATTGATGAAACAGGGGATACAAAGGGGTGATTGATGAAACAGGGGATAAAGAGGGGGTGATTGATGAAACAGGGGATACAGAGGGGGAGATTGATGAAACAGGGGATACAGAGGGGTGATTGATGAAACAGAGGATACAGAGGGGTGATTGATGAAACAGTGGATACAGAGGGGGTGATTGATGAAACAGGGGATACAGAGGGGGTGATTGATGAAACAGGGGATACAGAGGGGGTGATTGATGAAACAGGGGTACAGAGGGGGTAATTGATGAAACAGGGGATACAGAGGGGGTGATTGATGAAACAGGGGATACAGAGGGGGTGATTGATGAAACAGGAAATACATAGGGGGTGATTGATGAAACAGGGGATACAGAGGGGTGATTGATGAAACAGGGGATACAGAGGGGGTAATTGGTGAAACAGGGGATACAAAGGGGTGATTGATGAAACAGGGGATACAAAGGGGTGATTGATGAAACAGGGAATACAGAGGGGTGATTTCTGAAACAACTTAATGCAGTAAGAAAGACAGGATCTGACTAAAAAAATATGACAGGGACAAACAAGAATGTAACTGTTTTCCAAAACAGTCAAAGGGAAAGTGTTCTGGTTCATTGGATAAAAATTAAAACTTGACCCCGTAAAAATCATGATTAAAAATAACCACACAACATCTATGTTTCTTTCAAAAAATGTGGTTAAAAGAACTGACCACAAGTTCGAAGTTGAGCTGTTATCCAACACAAATTTAGGCCAGTGTTCTTAAGCAATTGAAACCAAAACTAGAGGCTCTAAAGAGCCTGTGTCGCTCACCCGTATTTACTGATGCTTTTGAAATCATGTAAAATAAGGTTAAAATCATAATTTATAGTATAAGATATCATTAGATACTATAATAATATTTAAGATAATAGCAAAAAACTGCAAAATTTCCATAAAATTACTAACTCAGGGGCAGCAACCCAACAACTGGTTGTCAGATTTGTCTGAAAATTTCAGGGCAGATATATCTCAATCTGATGAACAATTTTGCAACCAGTAAGATTTGCTTCAGTTTCAGAGATATAAACCAAAAACTGCATTTTACCCTATTTACTATTTTTAGCCATGTCTGCCATCTTGGTTCACAGGCAGGATCATCAGACACATTTTTTAAACAAGATACTCTTATGATGATTGTGTACAAGTTTGGTTACATTTTGTCTTAGTAGTTTCAGGAGAAGATTTTTGTAAAAGATTACAAAAATTTTACGAAAAATTGGTAAAATTGACTATAAAGGACAATCACTCCAAAAGGGGTCAACTGACCATTTTGGTCATATGACGATTACCAATAATTAAGGGGTAGCAACCCAACAACAAGTTGTCCGATTCATCTGAAAATTTCAGGGCAGATAGATCTTGACTTGATAACAATTTTAACCCATGTCAGATTTCCTCTAAATGCTTTGGTTTCAGAGTTATAAGCCAAAATCTATATTTTACCCCTATGTTCTATTTTTAGCCATGGCGGCTGGCTGGCCAGTTCAACGGACACATTTTTAAAACTACATACCCTAATGATGATTGTGGACAAGTTTGGTTAAATTTGCCTTAGCATACAGAGGAGAAGATTTTTGTAAAAATTACAAAAATTTACCAAAAATTGGTAAAATTGACTATAAAGGGCAATAACAACTGAAGGGGGTCAACTGACCATTTTGGTCATTTGACTTATTTGTAGATCTTACTTTGCTGAACATTATTGCTGTTTACAGTTTATCTCTATCTATAATAATATTCAAGATAATAACCAAAAACGGCAAAATTTCCTTAAAATTACCAATTAAGGGGTAGCAACCCAACAACAGGTTGTCCCATTCATCTGAAAATTTCAGGGCAGATAGATCTTGACTTAATAAACAATTTTAACCCATGTCAGATTTCCTCTAAATGCTTTGATTTCAGAGTTATAAGCCAAAATCTATATTTTACCCCTTTGTTCTATTTTTAGCCATGGCGGCCATCTTGGTTGGCTGGCCGGGTTAACGGACACAATTCTTAAACTACATACCCTAATGATGATTGTGGCCAAGATTGGTTTAATTTGGCCCAGTAGTTTCAGAGGAGAAGAATTTTGTAAAAGTTAACGACAACAGACGACGACAGACGCCGGACGCAAAGTGATAAGAAAAGCTCACTTGGCCCTTCAGGCCAGGTGAGCTAAAAATTATAAAGGTACAATGTGTTATGACAGCATATAGTGTTAGAAAAAGGGGGAAAATGAGGTTAATTTTAGTAAGATATGATGGGTGTTTTGTTTTGTTTTTTATAAAGTGAATTTTCAATAAAAATTGGACCTTCTACTGCTTAAATTAAATGTGAATTCCTGGTATTTTGTAACAATAATTATCAACATGCATTTATTCGATGTTATAATAGTAAAACTTATTGCTTTTTATATATTATTCCTTTGATCTTTTCATTTGATTTTTTTCATATCATGATACTCGCTCGAGATAGAAAATTATTGCTAGAAATTAAGGAGTACATGAATTTGTCAATGTAAATATCAAAGACGTCATAAGCTAAATACCTTAACCCTTGCAACGCTGCACAAAAAAAATGAAAAATGGCTGCTACTGCTGCATTCTTTTTGTGTTCATTCATTAGAAAAGTATATTCCTTTTCAAACTGCTGTATCTTTTTTATTATAAAAGATACAGACAAAGTTACTGCATGAAAAATGTTCAGGAGAGCATGAACTGTAATGTTATGCAATTATTTTATTAAAATTTTCATCAGGCTACCTGCATTTTCAGGTAATTATCAGGTAAAAGGTGTAAATTATTGTATTTGTGTTAAATTTTGAATAAAAACGACTTTTACTCTTCATTTAAGTTGTTGTTTTATTTTTCATATAATAAAGAAGACACCAGTTGCTCAATTCCGTAGCGTAGTGCACCATACACATCTTATGTAATAGTGGAGCAAATTAGTGGCTCCGTCCTCATAATTTTCAGTCAACCTCCGTTTCCCCCCTTTTTCTACGTCTCGATAAGATCAATCAAATCATATTTCCCACACAAATTGAATGTAATAAACACGTTGAGATAACAGGAAACCTTTTAACTAATCCTCGTTGTCGGTTTTGCAATAGAAATGCTGAAATATTTCCATATTTACAGCTTTGTTCCCGATTTCCGCCATTTGCATTTGTCAAAATATTTGTTTTTATTTTCCTACTGTTTTCCTTCTACTGCATGATTTTATAATAAAATTAACCGGGGTTTCAAGCGCAAACGGGACCTTGTATATCCTCGATTCATACAAGGAAAAATTAGAGAGGACCCGAATGAAAACTGAATGGTTTGAGAGTCTGGATGAAAAATCCATATGCCACGAATAGCAGTGGCGGACGGCGAATATCATCGTGGCATATGCCGTGTATAGCGTTGAAAGGGTTAATCATTATATTATAATTATCAAACTCAAATGTTTCTCTATCACAGTCCTTATCCCAGGGCTTTTGCTCAAGGAGATTTTAGCTCAGCAACACCCTCTTGTGTGAAAAACCACGGATAATTGATAATTTAGATGTAAACCTTGAATTCACAGCCAATATACCATCTGTAGGTAACACAAAAAAGAGCCATCTATAAGCCAATAAAATATCCAGATTATAATGTCAGAAGCAGGATTAGTGATTACAATACCTATATCTAGGATGAGCTTGATAAATCAGAGTAGCTTCATGTCGGACTTCTTCACTGTCATCTCTATAAGATATCTTCAATATTTCTTGGGCTGCCTAAAATTATTTCAAAAAAATTGTAAGGCAAGTCATATTTTCATTACTGGACCAGAAAAACCAAAAGATGCATGATATATTGTGTGAATTTAACCAATGTTTTTTCATGAAAATAGTCTTAACTGCCTTGCCAGAATAGCTAATTGACAATAGATCTAACAAAACATAAATGTTGCAAATTGGTGTACTTGTAACTGTAAGTAATTTTTTTATAGACATTCTCAAATAGCTGGGTTTTTTAAATTGATAATTTTGTAGCGGGGTTGCTTCCCCTCAGTACAGGTAGAACATATAAAGCCAGTCTTAATCAACTGAGCTAGGGAATCGATTCTTTGGCTCAGTGGGTTAACGCACTGACTGTCACGCAGAAGACCGGGGTTCGAATCCCGGTGATGACGATATGAATGTGTAGAGTAGATACATGCTCTCCGGTTACAATTAATAAAAACCTTTTGAAAAATTCTAAACATTGCCTTTATACTTTCCAAGTTAAGTGAGGAGTTGCTTTCTTTGAAAACAGAAAATCAATCATAAACCATAGGTTATTGTATTCTTGACCAGTATAATTGCTGGACAGTTTGATATTAATCTTCTTTTAATTTTTTGCAGTTGACATATTTGGAATAGATTATCACAGTTGTTTTTGGTATAACCTTAACGAATTTTTGGACTTCAATGCTCTTTAACTTTGCATATTATTTGACAATTTAATTTTTTTTATTTTTGTAACAGTTACAGTAATTACACCTTTGCCATTGGATTCAACTTGATATTTCATTTTCAGTTATTACAAAGAGAAATATTTGTCAATGAACAAGTACATTTGGTATCTATCATTATTAAAAAAAAAATGTACAGCTATATGTCATTGTCTTGTTTAAAAAGCATTTTACTTTCTAATCTTTAAATAAAAATATTATTGTTGCAATACACAATATCACATAGTTATGCAGAAGAAATAACAGTTTGAGGGTACGTGGACCACCACCTTGAAGATTAAAATAATTCATATCATATTTAAATATACTTTTTCAAGGATATCCAAAAGAATCTGAATGCCCCTTGTTGATAGCATTTACTCAGAAATATATAGAGTTTACTCAATAAAAGACACCTATTAGATATCTTACCATCTCACTATCATATTTCCTGAGGGCATGTACACCTGCTCTTTTGATCCATGGTGAGTTAGTAGCATTGATATGAGAAACAATATACTCATAGGAATGGTCAATAGCAGCATTTCCAAGGCTTTCTAACAGAATCACATGCTTTTTATCATAATCTTCTTCTTCTATTTCTGTCTGAATGGATCTCTTTTGTCTGTACAACCAGGGATCTGAAATAAAAATGTGACTATAAACAAAAATATTGACTGTTCATACATATGACACAGTTGTGACGTTACAACTGAAGATTTGAAAATTTATAGCTGGAATTTTGGCCTCATAACTAAAGATTTATTACTAACATGTTTATCAAAGTTTTCAGTTGTCATACTTAAATGGTTTGAACCATAACACCCCCCTCCCCAAGGTCAATCCTAACCATCCCTTTGTAGTAAGAGAACTTCTGGTATTATTTCAGAGAGATTCATACACTTTAACACAAGTTATTGACTGGAAACTACAAAAATGCTTATTTGGGCCCCTTTTTGGCTCCTAATTCCTAAACAGTTGGGACCATAACCCCCAAAATCAATCCCAACTTTCCTTTAGGTTATAAACCTTGTGTTAAAATTTTATTGATTTCTATTTACTTATACTATAGTTAATATCCAGAAACCATCTGTCTTCGAATGACGCTGATGACAACGACAACTACAACAACGTGATAGCAATATATACAACCAAAAAGGTATAATAGATGTTATAAGAAAATGATTAAAATTCTTACCATGGAATCCTACTAATTCATTTATTTTTGAAGTTATGTTCTTTGCTCTCTCTATTTCACCACTATCATATAATTTCCTTGCAGCAGCTCCTAAGGCTAACATAACTCTGTCATATAAGATTCCAACATACAGTGATGCTGGATACTTTTCAGGGTGAAAACAAATATCTTCCATACTTTTCAAAATTATCTGAAAAAGTCAATATCAAGTGAAGTTTAAATATAGTTTAAATTCAGTTTCAAATTCTGTACAATTTAAATCTTCTTGGATTGCAAAATTTAAAAGAAGAATACACATGCTTAAATGTCTCACCTTCTGTACTATTAAAATAAGAGTGCACATGCTAATATGTCTCGCCTTCTTCACTAACCATTGATATTATGTTGCTAGTCCTAAATATAAAGCTTTATAACAACTATCACATAAACTTAACATGATCCAAAAAAAAGAGGTAAAAGTCATATAAACCAAACAAGAAATACATGTACACCTTACAATCACTCAATACACTAAATATAGTTGACCTTTTCCTTGTAGTTTCTAACCAGGTGCTCCGCAGGGCGCAGCTTTATACGACCGCAGAGGTCGAACCCTGAACAGTTGGGGCAAGTATGGACAAAACATTCAAGCGTGATACAGCTCTAAATTTGGATTGTGATCAAATTTTTGACATTACATGTTTTTTTTTACACAAAACAAATGTCAAGATTTTACAAATCAATTAAAGATTTCTTCTTATTTAAATCTAAAATTAAATAGTTGACACAGCATAGGTTTCTGACACAGAATGAATGTGGTCTAATGAACTTAAAAGGTTTTTTTGCCTTTGAGCAATTCACTATGCTGTTGAATATTAATCCTCTCAAAAAAATGTTTGAAGAAATTTTCTTTTTATTTATGAAATCTGAAATGAGAAAAATTTAAACCCCCCCCCCCCTTTTTTTCACATCCCCGTTTCCCTTTTTCCAAAACTGATATCAATTCAAATTTCTAATGGAGTTTGCAACAATAACTACTCTTTTAAATACATCATAAAATATTAAAATGTAAAATAAAGTGCTTGTTATCACTGAATGGTAAAGATTGGTTGGTAGTAAAAGTGAATATACATTGTTTATTGTATAAAACAATAAAAAAAACTTCATCAGTAACATTTTATATTGGCAAATTTCCAATGAAGTTATTTACATAAAGTTATTGGCAAATAAAAATAGAAAATGACATCATAGTCATGTCTGGCAAATTTCCAACATACATTATCTAAAACATTTTAGATAAGATAAGGAAAAAAAGCTTCATCAGCAACATTTTATATTGGCAAATTTCCAATGAAGTTATTTACATAAAGTTATTGGCAAATAAAAATAGAAAATGACATCATAGTCATGTCTGGCAAATTTCCAACATATATTATCAACTACTATTCTATACAAAGAAAGATAACTCCAATTGAAAATTAATTGCTATTGCACAATATTGTGCAATTAGATATTTCTTGCTTTTGTGCAATACTGTGCAATTGAAAATTTCTTGCTATTGCACAATACTTGATATGGAATCCTGATTTGGACCAACTTGAAAACTGGGCCCATAATCAAAAATCAAAGTACATATTTAGATAAAGCATATCAAATAAGCCCAAGAATTTAATTTTTGTTAAAATCAAACTTAATTTAATTTTGGACCCTTTGGACCTTAATGTAGACCAATTTGAAAACTGGACCAAAAATTAAGAATCTACATACACAGTTAGATTTGGCATATCAAAGAACCCATTTATTCAATTTTTGATGAAATCAAACAAAGTTTAATTTTGGACCCCCATTTGGACCAACTTGAAAACTAGGCCAATAATTAAAAATCTAAGTACATTTTTAAATTCAGCATATCAAAGAACCCCAAGGTTTCAATTTTTGTTAAAATCAAACTCAGTTTAATTTTGGACCCTTTGGACCTTAATGTAGACCAATTTGAAAACGGGACCAAAAATTAAGAATCTACATACATAGTTAGATTCGGCATATCAAAGAACCCCAATTATTCAATTTTTGATGAAATCACACAAAGTTCAATTTTGGACCCTTTGGGCCCCTTATTCCTAAACTGTTAGGACCAAAACTCCCAAAATCAAACCCAACCTTCCTTTTATGGTCATAAACCTTGTGTTTAAATTTCATAGATTTCTATTTACTTATACTAAAGTTATGGTGCAAAAATAATGCTTATTTGGGCCCCTTTTTGGCCCCTAATTCATAAACTGTTGTGACCTCAACTCCAAAAATCAATCCCAACCTTCCTTTTGTGGTCATAAACCTTGTGCTAAAATTTCATTGATTTCTATTTACTTATACTAAAGTTATTGTGCGAAAACCAAGAATAATGCTTATTTGGGCCCTTTTTTGGCCCTTAATTCCTAAACTGTTGGAACCAAAACCCCCAAAATCAATCCCAACCTTCCTTTTGTGGTCATAAACCTTGTGTCAAAATTTCATAGATTTCTATTCACTTAAACTAAAGTTATAGTGCGAAAACCAAGAAAATGCTTATTTGGGCCCTTTTTGGCCCCTAATTCCTAAAATGTTGGGACCAAAACTTCCAAAATCAATACCAACCTTCCTTTTGTGGTCATAAACCTTGTGTTAAAATTTCATAGATTTCCATTCACTTTTACTAAAGTTAGAGTGCGAAAACTAAAAGTATTCGGACGACGGACGACGACGCCGACGCCAACGTGATAGCAATATACGACGAAAAAATTTTCAAATTTTGCGGTCGTATAAAAAACCTATTTCACCAAGAAAATTCAACATTGACCGATGAACCATGAAAATGAGGTCAAGGTCAAATGAACCATGTCGGGCTGACATATACAGCATACAATCCTTCCATACAACAAATAGTTTACATATTTCTTATCCTATTGTTTAAGAAAAAATTTGTAAGGGTTCTGCAGAACCCAGTGTCTTGCCTACTTTTGTTGTTAATCGCAGACTCAACAAAAATGAGGAAAAAAATCAATAAAAGTATTCCTCTTGATACTATCTTTTGATTGTAAGAAGCTTCTGTCCAGTGTTTGGTAAAAATCCAGGATAGTTTATGAATCTTAAAAATGTTTTAAAAACTTTAACTGCAGACTGTATGTAATGTTAACTGGAAGAAAAACTGAGTCCATTTATATGTAAAATACAGATAAACAGGTACAAAATTTTAACAAAATTTCCTTCTAGATATTAGCTTTTATTCATTAACTAGCTTCTATCCAAGTTTGGTACAAATCCAGGATAGTATAAGAAAGTTATTAAAATTTCAAAACTTTAACCACAGAGTAAATGTAATGTTTCCCAGCAGAAACACTTAGTCCAATTATAAGTAAAATACTGAAAAAATGGAATATTATTTTTACAAAATTTTCTTCTGGATACTATCTTATAATCATAAACAAGCTTCTGTCCAAGTTTGGTACAAACCCAGGATAGTTTACGAAAGTTATTAAAATTTTAAAACTTTTAACCACAGAGTGAATATTTTTGAACACTGCCGACGACGACTAAAGACTAAGGCTAGATAAAAAAGACCCTAACTCAAAAACTAAACTTTGATCATTGAACCATTAAAATGAGGTTAAGGTCAGATGACAAACATGACAGTTAGTCATGTACACCTTACAATCATTCCATACACTAAATATAGTAGACCTATTGCTTATACAATGTAGTATTTAATATATGGACTTCACTTGATTTTGGATTGAAGATTATGTTTTGAAAAATAAATTATACTAGAAGGTGCCATAGACATTAATTACAAATTAAATGTTGAAATTGGTGTCAATTGTGCTGAATAATGGAGTCAACAGAGGACAATAAATCCTAATATCATTATGGTATCAGTTAGAACAGAAACACCAGAATTGTAAGACCCACCAAGATAATACAAAATACACTAAAGATGTTTTCTGTTGACATGTTTCAGTCATCAACTGATCTTGACCTACAATCTATTTATTAGCAATGGCCTTTGCAGCTTGGACCGTGAAATTGAGGTCAAAACTCTAACTTTAAATTAGAAAGAGCATATCATAGGGAACATGTTTATTAAGTTTCAAGTTGGTTGGATTTCAACTTCATCAAAAATTACCTTGCCATAAAAAATTTAAACTTTAGCGAGAAAGACGGACAAACGAACAGAATAACAGACCAACAGACACATGAACCGAAAACATAATGCCCCAAAGTGAGGCATAACAACTTGGGCATAAAAATAAAAATCTCATATTGACCTTTTGGACAATTGGGATAGAAAATTTATCAGAACCTGCTCCCCTAAAAAATAAAACTGTTGACACAGAAATAAGTATTGTCTGTCAGCAAAACTTTCAAAAAAAGACATCTGACGGACAGCAACATTGATAGTTAATTGAAAGATACTGGACTTTAACCTAGGTGGCAAGTCCTCAAAATGGTCAATAAAAAAAGATGAACTGATAGTGATGCTACTTTATAGGAAGTATCATTGTCTTTCATAAGTAATTCCTATAAAACTAACTTAAGCAGAAAACTGAAACATTGCTTATTAGTTGAGAGTCGCTATTATATAATGATGACCTAGGGTGCAGGGCCTCAAAATAGTCATCAAAATGATGGTAATGCAACTATAAAGAAATTATCAAACTGATGGAAATGCAACTTTGAAGAAATTATCATAATTTTTTCACAAGTAGTTCCTATCAAACTAACTTAAGCAGAAAACTTGACAATCAGTGATGCAGACAACAACACAACCGGGAAAACAACACCTGTGTCTCACCTTCTTTGATTTTCGTTTTAAGTGAATAAAAATAAATAAAAACAAAACTATCTCTCATGGCTGCAAGCCTGAAATAAAACTATGTATAACATTTTTTGAAGTGGATAAAATGTGGGATTTTTATGCTTTTTTATATTTTACTTGACAACACAACTTACTGGGTGTGGTGGGTCATGAGCGCCAACAACATGTATCATGTACTGTACAATCAAATCAGGATCTAGTTTGGTTCTAAGGAAAATCATTTTACCAATGATCTCTTGACTCTTCTGACTTGTCAATGATCCATATGCATCTAACATGATAACAGTAGACTGTCTTTTTTCTTGGAGTCTAAAATAAATATTAATGTACATGTATGTTCTACAATATATCATATAACATAATAAATTTTCAGCTTAATTTTACTATACATAGCTTCATAAAATAAGTATATTGACAGTTCTTGAAAAACCCATTCAGTAGGTGTAGAAGTTATTACATAAGTATTTAACAAAAATAACAGATGCATGTATCTGATCATACCTTAAGTTCAACTTCATAAAGTAATGTTCTGCAACAAATGTAAGTGTCTTATCTGGTAGTATTTGAAGAATGTTCACTAGCGCCATAAAGCATTCATTTAATCTTGGAGACCCTGAAATTCAAACTCAATGTTAAATTTTGTGTTATTTGAAAAATATTTGTGTCAAATTTAAAGCCTGTGGTTTGTGCTAAAGCCTTTTGAGCACTTTACTGCTGACTTTGAAGTATTATAAATCCTACTTTAAATTTCCTTTATAAACTTAAACTAGAGGCTCTCAAGAGCCTGTGTCGCTCACCTGTTACTGTATTTACTGATGTCGGCCATCTTGGTTGGTAGGCTGGGTCATTAGACACTTTTTTTTTTAAATAGATACCCTAGTAATGATTGTGGCCAAGTTTGGTTAAATTTGGCCAATAGTTTTAGAAAAGAAGATTTTTGTACAAGTTACAAAAATTACGAAAAGTTGTTCAATGACAATATTCACTATAAAGGGTAATAACTCCTTAAGGGGTCCTCTAAAAATTTTGATCATGTTATTAATTTGTAGATCTTACTTTGCTGAACATTAAACTATATACCACAATGATAATTGTGGCCAAGTAGTTTCAGAGAAGAAGATTTTTGTACAAGTTACAAAAAATGACGAAAAGTTGTTAAAAATTGACTATAAAGGGCAATAGCTCCTTAAGGGGTTGACTGACAATTTTGGTCATGTTGACTTATTTGTAGGTCTTACTTTGCTGAACATTATTGCTGTTTACAGTTTAGCTCTATCTATAATAGTATTCAAGATAATAACCAAAAACTGCAAAATTTCCTTAAAATAACCAATTCAGGGGCAGCAACCTAACAACAGATAGTCCGATTCGTCTGAAAATTTCAGATCCTGATCACCAATTTCACCTCTTTTCAGATTTGCTCTTAATGCTTTGGCTTCAAAGATATAAGCCAAAATATACATTTTACCCCTGTGTTCTATTTTTAGCCATGGTGGCCATCTTTGTTGGATGGCCAGGTCATAGGACACATTTTTAAAACTAGATACCCTAAGGATGATTGTGGCCAAGTTTGATTAAATTTGGCCCAGTAATTTCAGAGGAGAAGATTTTTGTAAAAGTTTACAGAGGACGGACGACAGACGCGGGACAACGAACGAAGACAGACGCCAAGTAATGAGAAAAGCTCATTTGACCTTTCAGGTCAGGTGAGCTAAAAACTCAATTAAGCAAAGAAAGACATGATAATTTCAGCTAAAATACTTTTAGCAGTTCACTGAATGTGGATTGCAAATCTCCTTACACTATAATTCCCCTATTTGTTTTCTTCTATGCATTCTTTTCACAAATTATCAATGCAATATCTCATATAAAATGCACAGATCTCATGAAAATATAAAAGGGTGAGAATGATATAAGCCAACTCACTCAGGCTCAAAATAAATTCAGTAGTATTTTTTAATGTTGAGATCTTAACTCAATTAACACTTTCCATGCATTATACAGAAAAACATATCTTCACACAAACACTTATGGAATGCAATCCAAAATAATTTGGAGGTTGACTAACGGAGTAGAACACTGATAAAGCAACATATAAACTAGCCATTTACCAAAAGTCTAAAGCATTTGACACTTTCAAAATTTTGGTGAATATGTTTTGTTGTCATGATTGTTCTAATAAATCAAAGTGATGTAAATCACTCATGGAAAGATTGTAAGAGTAGTTTGAATAATCAAAAGCACGGATGTAAAAGAACATTAATAAAGCACTATTGCTGACAATTACATAGACTGCAGGTCTTTAGAAGGAATAGCACTCTTTTCAGTAGATAAAATGAGCTAAATGTGAATCAATGATAGTGGGTCCTTATATTTGCGCAACAATTTTGTTTAAATTTCATTTTATATTTTTACCAAATAATGTTCATTGTTACATGTTTCACCTTTTGAGACAGAAGAAATTCCAAAACAAAAATTCTTCTATAAATCAAGCCTATCAATTAATTATCTTTGTAGGACATGGGACCAACAGATAGACTTGAAGCTTTAAATCTTAAAAGGTTGTTTTGGGTCAAGTTAGAAAGTTTATTATTTTTCTCCTCTGAGTATTTTTTATTGATTTTGAAAACAATTACCATATGTATGACACTGAAGATTAAAAGTTGTAGTTTATTTTAGTCAATTCATATTTCAAATAATTTACAGAAAGGGCATTGAAAATGTACCTTTTCAACATTTTTTTTTTTTTTTTATTGAAACGGGGATGGCTTCTAAATTGCAAAAATACACTTCTTATATTCAAACAACTAAAATGGTTAACAGAGATTTGAAAGGGAATAAACTATAAATAAATTGTTTACTCTATTTAGGAGTTTTACAATTTTACTGGCTGTTTCAAGTCAAACACTGTACTAACCTAAATTATTGATTAGTTCATGATTATTGCACAGATTTATCAAGTAAATTATAGGCCTCACTTGAATACCTTTTATATATTCATATTTAGATTTCCTATTTTGTCTTTTTGTTTGAAAAAATGTCTTGTTAATCCTTAATTAATCTATCTTTCAGACATAATCTACAGATTCACTTTACGTAGTAACTGTATAAAATCAAAAGTAGTAGGCAATTAATAAATCTCTCATTTCTCTTTATCAAACATCTAATGTATACATTTGTGCATTCAATTATGAGGTGAAATATTTGTGTATTAAGGGTGTATTGAGATGTTCAATGAAGGGTCTGTATAATTATGTAAGAGTAATGTTGATTAGTACTGTGGTAAATATTTTAGTGTCATTCAAGGAGGTGTGGCACTTCAATTAAAGCCCCACCTTGTCTCTGATTATTTAGTGATCATAACAGTCATCAATCATACTGGATTTGAATCATTACTCTTACCTAATCAAATTAAAACAAGAATGTGTCCGCAGTACACATTTGCCCCATCCGCACTATCATTTTTTATGTTCAGTGGACCGTGAAAAATGGGGAAAATCTCTAATTTGGCATTAAAATTAGAAAGATCATATCATAGGGAACATGTGTACTAAGTTTCAAGTTGACTGGACTTCAACTTCATCAAAAACTACCTCAACGAAAAACTTTAACCCAAACTTTAACTTGGAGCGGGACAGACGGATAAACAGAAGGACGGATGGAAGGAGGAACAACGAACAGACCAGAAAACATACTGCCCATAAATGGGGCATAAAAATAGCCTCTACATCAACACACCTTAAAGACATACATATATATATATACTTGAATGAACTGCTCCAAAAATATAACCCAAATTTTTAAGAGTAAAATGTGTTCATATGTACAAGACATGAGAGTTATGGGGAACTATATTTCAGTGTGTAAACATTTTGTAGATTTAGTATCTAACCTGTGCTACAAGTTACTGGGGAGGTCAGTGCCTTAGGAAAGGTTTAGAACAAGTTCCGACCCGTCTGAAAATTCCAGCATAAATTAAGTTATCCCAAGTTATCAATATCTAGGCATATTTTTATATCATACATGTAATGACTTTCCATATATAATCATAACAAATTGTAAAATTTGGAACACCGTAATTCTTGATAATCAGTACTATTGGAGAATTAGTGTACAGGAAGACAATATTCAATAGCAGTACATGTATGAAGATTTTGATAATATAAAGGATTTCCTATTACAAGAGAGTTCATGCATAATTGTTTAATAGTAAAACTTAGCCATTCAATTATATAAAATATATTCAACATTTTTTTTAATTTGAAGATTTATATGACTTCAACATACCTTTTGTTGGTTCATTTTTAATACATGTGATGTTGCCTTCTATTTCCTTCATCTTTCCAGCTACATCTACTTCTGGTTTCTTTCTTTCGTACTTCAATTGAAATGGTTACAATATAAGGGGTAAAGATGTTTTATACATATTTACTGACTATAAAGGTCTAAACAATAAAATTAAAGTAGGTTCATACATGTAGACATATGGAGTAAAAATATGAATTTGGGAAATATCAAATAAATTTTTTAGATGTTTCTATGTGTTAATTCATCTGGCACATATTACAATGTATTACCTTCCTAGGCAATGCTGGGTCAACAACAATTTACGCACGCTACTGTTACTCTAATTAAAGTCAGGACACTAAGAAGGTGTATTCTTCGACTTCCCCCTAGTATATAGAAGCTGACAATTCTAATACATGCATTATTAAGGAGGTTTTGTCCTACAGGTAAATCAACATTGGTGCGGTCTTAGATCTGTATTCTAGAAATCAAATAAAATACTACATACATAGCATTTTATGTACAAATATACCTTGCTCATATGTATACTGCCACTCAGTATACTTTTCAAAGGTCTCTTGATTCTTTCATCTATGCTGTTAACAGGATGTTTTGTCAGGAAAATCAATTCACCTTTACTTGAAACGGTCATTTCTGGATATTCTAAAATGATACAACAGTATAATAAAAGTAGAGAGTGCATAATAAAAGCAAACTAATAACTATACTCTTATATCAAGATGAGCTATGATTTTATGTGTTTTCTATCTATTTGACAGTCAGACTGTACAACCATGAATACAAGGCCATGCTGATTTGTCAATGTTTATTTGTTCTGCCTAGTAAAAGTATCCTTGAAACATATGTTTTAAACTTTGCTATTACATCTGTTCCTAAAAATATTCTAAAACCTTTATTCCATACACAACAAATACTGTAATATTTGTTCCTGCGGAAATTTAGAAATGACGTTGGAATATGAAGAAACTTATATTTCTTAACAATATATTTAATGGCACAGAAAGCAATGTACAATCAAAATCTAAGAGTTCTATAGACAAATTCATCAGCACCAAATGAAGAGACCATATTATGGCATATAACATTGTATAAAGGAAAACGTTACAATTCCTTTAGATTTTGAACCACCTGTCTAGAGAGAAAGATGCAATTTTGCATGTAATCAAGAAGTACTGTGGATTCATTATTTTTCGTGGGGTACCAAACTCGTTAGTTTCCTGAGTCCAGATGAACCATAAATTAAAATGTTCAACGAATTACAAATTTTCTATAAGGTTGTTTGCAGACATTGGCAAAACCATGAAATCAAATATCCACAAAATGCAAGTTTGTCTCATTATCCACAAAAATAAGTACCCACCAAAATAAATGAATCCACAGTATATTAAGTAGCTAGCTTTAGAACGTAACAGGATCTTCATAAAAAGAACTTTTATCTATGATCGTTTGTTTGTTTCTTAGGTAAAGAATGGTGTATAGAGTTATAATGGTCTGCAATTTCTTAACATACCTTGGGCAAGGGTTGTTTGTATTTATTCTTGGGAGTATTAAGCAGTTTTGATTTTATTTAATTTGTGTGTAAATCAGCCTCAGATATCTATATTGATGCTGTTAATTATTAATCATAAGCATTTTTATGGTGTAGTCTATCATTACAATTAATTTAAATTGCAAAAGAAAGTTGGGCTGTTTGACTGTGTTGAATTTAAATGTTAAAACATTCTTCTATCATGTCCATTCTTCTATCATGTCTATCCGAAAGTTGAATACAACATACATAAATCCATACTTTGCTGCAAGTACAACAGCCCTAACAGCCTTTAAAGCAACTCATTACCAGTGATTTTACATGGTTGACACTATGACAGGGAATAGTTGTACCAGGTATATGGAAAGGTATCAATTAGGGTTAACAATCCCATAATGGGTAAACAATCCCATAATGAACCTGGAAAGAATCGATGCCTCTTTCATATATATGAAAGTGCTTCAATCAAATCTATAAACGACATGTAATTTTGTAGGACAATTATTTGTTCAGATTACATGCATTAATGAGAAGTGATTCTCTAAAATTAGCCAGATTATAAGGACAACAGTTTTTTACAAAATGAACCATTTCTGACTTATTACATGAACCATATTGCTTCTACTTTATTCAAAGATAAAGTGATGATATTCATGTAAACCAAATACTACAAGCAAATCAAACACATGCCCAGAAGTCAGTTGTAAATTTGAATCTTTTTATTGCAGTTTACTCCTTCTAAGGTATGCTATTAACCAAAGAATCAAAATACATTTTGGATAATATAAGAATAAAGAAGACGTGATATGAGTGGTGATGAGACAAATTACATTTTAATTTATTTTGGAGTAAAATCACAAGTATAAAAAGTCCCATGACAACTGTTCTCTAATGTTTTATTCCATACTAAACAATTTAAACACACTTGTTTATAAATGTGAAAAAGACACTCACCAGACAGAGTGTATGTAACGGTTTATTTCTTCCTCTGTAATATTTTATCCTGGGGATAATTTGTCACAGTAATTTTTTCCAGGACATATGGTATTTCACAGGTAGATTTTTTCCAGAGGAGTGAAAATCTATCTGTGTTTGGCGGATAGTATGTACCGGTATATGTTTTCTGTACTATATTTCACAGAACCTTGTGAAATAGAGTCCCATTAACTACTATGTCAATTAACTACTCTCAATCAATATATACCTGACTATAATTATAAAATGTTTCGCAAAGGTAGAACAAATTTGCATAATTTATCAATCAAGGGGAGGTAAAGGTTAAGTTTTTTTCTAATAGATATTCAATAAGATAACTACTTAGATAGAATTTCACAGCAATGGAAAAAATATCCGAGGGAAATATTTTCCTCCGGATAAAAAATAACAACAACAAATGTGAAATTTTTTCCTCAGGATCAAAAGAGTAGGACCGGTAAGGGCTGATTTTGGCAAATCTCAAGTTCATCTAACGAAAGTTTTTGGACTCTTTTTAAACACTTGAGTGTGACTGTTTCAATTGATTCAATTAGTTGTGTGAAAGATTTTAGCTGATTTAGTCAATAAAAACGCTCTGATTCAAGCTTAAATATGAAAGATCTATCAAATATGCCAAAAAACTTTTCAGATGGTTTTTGTCAAAAATGAAAGTGGCCGCATCCGTGTTCATCCTCAACCTTTACATGTGTTATGTATTATCATCAAATACAACTTACAATTAAATATTATGAATGAACACAAATGCGGCCACTAGCTTTCATTTAAGACGGAAACCATCTAAAATTTAACTAAAATGCTAAAATTGTGAAGATTTCAGTAATTTAACATGACTTAATGATGCTAGTACCCAATATATGTTCATTGTATTGTAAAAAAAACAGCCCATATTTATGTAGCAGAAGCATTCTACTTTCCAGTAAGTAGCTAAAAGATTACATTTTCACAATTTTGTATAACTGCTATATTTTGGGGCCAAAAAGGGATCTTACTGAGCCTACTCCTTTTACCCAGATATAATTTTGCTTTACATGTACACTATCAATCATCACTTACATACACCTTATCCCTTTTCATCCGCCATAACTGGATATCACACACTGGTTCCCGTAAAATTTTGTTGTCATAAAACAAAATATCTGACGCCACAATGAAAAAGTGATTGTGTATGACGTCAAAAATTTGAGTGGCCCGGTCAGTCAGGATTAGCAATAAGGTGTATAAATTTCAAAAATTTCAACATAAAAAAACCTATATTAAAGAACTTGGTTGTTATCATTATATTCACCTATATCTGAAAACTGGTTGACAGCTTTTATTTTTCTCATATTCTTGTGAGGATCAAATCTAAAAAAAACATATATGATATTTTAATTACTTAAAATCTATGAAATTTCCTTCAAGTTTCAAAAATTCATTCAGGTAATATATTAATTCTTTTATTTTTATGGAGCCTTCAAAATTCATGTCACCAGGTCAGATGCTAGAAATGGGAATCAGAAATTTTGGTGTTGTTGGACTCAGCATTATCTGCAGTTTCAAAATTAGGTTTGTTCTGTGGTTAAAGTTTTTTAGACATAGATAACCATGCATACGTGTTTGCAAACAGAATTTTATAGAAGCTTTTTCATTAAGTGCAATCAACAGTTTTTTCTGTGACGTCATGTCTTGAAGGACCATGCACAAGATCAAGTGTTAAAGGGTTATTTTATGTTATTGTTTTAAATATAAGTGTCATAATGGTTACTGTGATTCATCAAAATATCCTTATCTAGATTCGTCAGAGGTCTCAAATAATTATTGTTACCATATTTTTGGAAAAAAATTAACACCATTCGTCAAAATCTGTCTATATTTTTTTTTTTATATTCTAAAAGAAAACATTATATTTTTTTAATCATCCAATGAAAAGTGAACATCTTATCGACATTTACCAAATTTACCATTAACGTCATTTGGCAAAATTTTTTACCTTTATTTGTCATGAAGATACCTGTGACTGTCATGCATAAGTGAATCATTATCTTAATGGTGGTACCAATGTATTGTTAAAATAAAGATACTTTTATAAACCTAGATGTTACTGGAATCAGAATTTTCTCAAGTTTAATGATATAACCAGGTGCTCCGCTGGGCGCAGCTTTATACAACCGCAGTGGTCGAACCCTAAACAGTTGGGACAAATTTGGACACAATATTCAAGCTTAACCCTTACCATGCTGAATTGTTTTCAGAAAATGTCTAATTTTCGTTTATTTGCAAAAATATGCAAATTATATGCAAATGAGCTTAGCCCTGTTGCTGTAGCATATTGATTCCTTTTAATCTAATGTAGGTGATCACGGGGTGGGGTGGTCAGGGTGAGAGGGCAGGGGCGGGTGGGCGTTAATTTGCCCCAAAGTCTGTCATCAGGTGCAAAAAGCGTCAATTTTGCCGATTTTTTCGTCCATTCTCTTGACCCAGAAGACCCAGGGATGCTGGTAAAGGTATCCAGCTGTAGCCTGCATGTAGAGTGGACTCTAGTTAACAAATTGACCCCAACAGTTGTAAGGTCAGAGTGAATCTGATCTTGGTTCAGCAGTCTACAGAAGGTCATTTGGACCCAAAATACTGAATTTCACGAATTTTGCCGATTTCTGACTTCAAATGGACCCAAAACCGGAAGTAGTTGTTTCCTATGCGTATTTCAATAATAAAAATCGACAGTAGTTATATGGCCGTGGGTCTGCACTATTTTTGCAAGTTGTATGCCTCTGAACTTCCTGTGTAAGATACAGATGTGAAGCCCACCCCTCCAGAAAAACGAGTTTTAGCCAATTTCAATTTTCCAAGTCTGTATTTGTGCTCAAAATGCTACTTATACATGAGAAACGTGAATATGGATAGTCTCAGGTTGACGGAACATGCATAACTTTTAAAATAAGTATCATAAAGTGGACTTCTAAAAGTATGGAACGCCATCGGAGCCAAATAACGGTTATTTGGGTACGCCCGTCATATGACGGTCACCGCATGGTAAGGATTAATACTGTCTAGATTTGGATTGTGATAAAATTTTTGGAGTAATATAGGTTTTTGTCACAAAATAAATGTGGTCAAAGATCTAACAAATCTATTGCACAATTATTACTGTGCAATTGAAGATTTCTTCTTGAAAATTTCAAATTTGAAAAAAAGGAATCCCTTAAAAATAATTGTAAACAAAAAATCCCCCCCCCCCCCCACTTAATGAAACCTCCTTGGAGCAATAACCTTAAAACTCACTCCCATCCTTTCCTTTGTAGTATGGAACATTGTAGTACAATTTCAGAGCGATCCATACACTTAAACACAAGTTATTGTCTGGAAACCAGAAAAATGCTTCTTTTGGTCCTTTTTTGGCCCCCAATTCCTATATATTTTGGGCAATAAACCCAAAACTTAATCCCAGCCTCCCCTTTGTTATATGGAACATTGTGGTACAATTTCAGAGACATGCATACAATATTACACACGAGTTATTGTCTGTAAACTAGAAAAAAGCTTGTTTTTGGCCCCTTTTTGGCCCTTAATTCCTAAACCTGGGCCCCATAACCCCTGAATTTAATCCAAACCTTCTACTTATGGTTTTAAACATTGTGGTACAATTTCAGAGCAACTGAAATACTTATACACAAGTTATTATCCTGAAACTAGAAAATTGTGTGTTTTGAGCACCTTTGGGCCCCTAATTCCTAAACGGTTGGGACCATCATCCCCAAAATCGATCCCAACCTTCCTTTTTTGTATTCACTTAAACTAAAGTTATTCTCCGGAAACCAATGTGTCTTCGGACGACGCAGACGACGACATCATACCATTGTACGATCCCAAAATTTTTTTTGCGGTCGTATAAAAATAAAGATCTCAAGTTCACAGTGTTTCTCCCTTTAAAACATGTATATCTAATCTTATTTTCAAAATTATTACAATCATTCAACGTGTTTTTATTGTAAGCTAACTTATTTCCCTATCAAATAAAAAAAACATACTTTTACACTTATTATGTGAAAAAAGAGATTTCCATCATTTTTTGCTGAATATGCCAGTTTGAGGTAGATGCAAAACAAAATGTTTCACTTGAACACAAAGAGAATTATGGTCTTTTATAGAAAATGTATATAAAAAAATATCTTACACTAGAATTTTATCATTGACTTCCAACAAATTGTTGTTTCTCAGAAATATTTTTTTTCCATTAAATTTTTAAAATATGAAAAAGATCATACAATGTAGATGAGAATAAAAATCAAGGGTAACTTAAAATGTGTTCAGTTAAATATTTTAAAAACATACCCATTTTGACCTGTCATGGCTGTAAAACTATCTTCTATCAAAACCTTATGTATAATACCAAGTTCCTTTTGGAAAATTAAAGTCTGAAAAAAACATTTAAATAGTTACAGTAGATTCATATAATATATGCATTCATTTATCATTTCGATTTCTACATGAGAAACCAAAATGTGAGAAAAAAAGTCATAAAGTCGAGATTACAGGAAAATTTAAAAGCTGTACATGTGTCATATTTCAGGATACTAGTTCTGACAATGATGATTGATACTCATCCAGTTGCATTACAAATGTATTTGAAATGAATAAAAATTTGTAAGGGTTCCACAAATCCCAATGTCTCGCCTACTTTTGCTGTTATTTGCAGGCTGAACAAAAATGAGTGGAAAAAATCAATAATCAAAGCGCTGAAGGCAGTTAACCAAAAATCAAGGCAAACGTAATTATGAAAACTGTGGCAATGTTGCTTCAACATTAAACATTCATATATTGTACATTTATGTTTAACTAATGAATTAATTATTAAGGCAAATAATTTATATGTTATCAAGGTTTCAAAAGCAATGCATATATATCAATGTATATTTTATGGTGAGTCTGCAGTGGTACAAGTTCGCAATGATTGCAGTTGTTCTAGTTGGTAGTTAACGTTGGTTTAATTTGACTGTTAGAAGTAAATTTTGACCTAGTACGAACATGTATTAGTATGAATGGACTCAGGTTTCCCTATAAAGAAAACTGAGTGTGTGTTTTATAGTATCAAAGTGACGAGACACAAATCAGACAAATGTTCACTACTACAAGGATCAACAGTGAGGTCTGACTGACCTGCCCATATTAAATGCAAATGATTTGTTATATTGTCCCATACATGAATACATATGGTTTAGGGGTGGTGATCTCGACGGTTTTCAAGTTCTCAAATAGGAAGTAGTAGGATGACCCCAGAGACTTCCCCTGTTTTTCATTTAATTAGTTATATTGTCCCATACATGTCAAGTATGTATGGTTTAGGGGTGGGGATCTTGACCATTTGCAAGTTCTCAAACGGGAAGGGATGGGGCAATTCCAGGGACTCCCCCTATATCATTTGAATATATGGTTTAGAGGTAGGGATCTTGACCGTTTCAAAGTTCCCAAAAAGGAGGGGGATGGGTTGACCCCAGGGACTCCCCCTATATTTCTTTTGATTAATTATTTTGTCCCATACATAAGTATGTTTGGTTTGGGTGTTGGGATCTCATCTGTTTTTAAGTTATCAAACAGTAGAGGGTAGGGTGAACACAGGGACTCCCCCTATATTTCATTTGATTTGTTATATTGTCCCATACCTGAATATATATGGTTTAGGGGTTGGGATTCCAACTGTTTCAAAGTTCCTAAACAGGAGGGGGTGGGGTGACCCCAGGAACTCCCCTATTTTTCATTTGATTATTTTTATAGTTCCATACATGAATGTATATGGTTGTGAGGTGGGGAACTTATCTGTTTCAAAGTTACCAAATGGGAGGGGTAGAGTGAACCAAAGGACACACCTTTATATCATATGATTTGCCTACATTCAGGTATTATATAATATAGTTGCATTATTTGTGAAAATAAAGTCAGAAACTTCCAGCTACTTTAACTGACCCTTCAAAATTGAGAAAACAAGAATGTGTCCATATAGTACACGGATGCCCCACTCGCACTATCATTTTCTATGTTCAGTGGACCCTGAAATTGGGGTCAAAAATTTAATTTGGAATTAAAATTAGAAAGATCATATCATAGGGAACATGTGTACTAAGTTTCAAGTTGATGTAGCTTTAACTTCATCAAAAACTACCTTGACCAAAAACTTTAACCTGAACTTTGCACTATCATTTTCTATGTTCAGTGGACCATGAAATTGGGGTCAAAACTATAATTTGGCATTCAAATTAGAAAGATCATATCATGGGGAACATGTGTACTAAGTTTCAAGTTGATTGGACTTCAACTTCATCAAAATCTACCTTGACCAAAAACTTTAACCTGAAGCGAACGGACGCAGGGATAGATGCACGGAGGCACAGACCAGAAAACATAATGCCCCTCTACTATCGTAGGTGAGGTGGGGCATAAAAATGGGCGATAAAAATACCCCTTCAAAATTGCAGTATATATGTTTACACTTTAAAAGCATCTTACATCCATTATCAACATATATCACTGATAAAGAAAATTTATACTGTGACCAGGAACATATATATTGTTAGATATATCAGAGCTCCAGATAAGCTGCCTATTTGCGTGATCACGCAATACAAATAATAAAAAACCCAATGCAATTGCCCATTGCAGGGTTCAATAACCCAATTAATTCAAAGGAAAACCCAATTATATTCCAAAAGCATGAGTTCTCAACCCTTTTATTGGCTACCATTTGCGTTATTTACCCTTATCTGTTTACAGTCGTCGCGTAAACTATTTTTATAATATTTATAATTGGAAATTTCTTTCGTTCTAAAAATAGATCCCTGCATCATGTAGCTTAAATGGGTCCCCGTTAGAGTTTTCAGCTGCTCAATAGGTGGCACGGTAGTATTTCCTGGCCATAAGGGATAATGATAGCCTTTTTAGAATTTTCACCACTTTCTAACATTGCAAAAAATTCTACATTCACAGTTAACTGAAGTACTTTCATTTTACCATTCAGAAATGAATTTGGATATGTACCATGACCGTTTACTTTTTTTGCTATTTTTAAAATCCTAAGGCCACTAGTACTTTTAGGTCTTTTACGGTGCAGTGAATGCAAAATTTAAAAAAAATCTCAAAAATTCATTTTCATCTGTATATAAAATTATTTCATATTTTTCTACACCTGATTCATCACTCAGTTTGGGAAAGTATGTTCAGTTGATACTGTATTTTTTGTCCAATCACACTGTTTCGATACATTTACCTAAGTAGGGTACACAAAAGAGCAACCTAAATTCTGGAAAGCAAATACTACCGTGCCACCAATAGGTACATGTGTTTTTGAAAACATTTCGATCTTCTCGGCGTTTATCCAATTAGCGTGTGTCATGAAGTCATATTTTTTCCGCATTGCTCGGGATTTATCAAAACATACATTGAATTAAAACGAAAGTGAATGTCTGGTAAAATATTGAATAGAAGCATGTTTTCTGCTTCTTTTGAAAAGCTGACGGAAAGTTATGATGATAACCATGATAACAAGACTCAGCCAGTGTTTTTAGGAAGCGTCCATCACACGGGAGTGTGTGCGTACCTTTACGAGAACATTGCTAATAAAAACAGGGTTTCCTCAAAAACGAAATCAGTTGAAAAGTGAAAGGCCAAATCAATTATGACATGATAAAGCATCAGAAACCAAAAGTTCTAATAAAAGACAACTAAACCCAGATTTATGAAAATTGGAATAAAACAAAAACATTCAAGTATAATTAGAGTTTAAATACTATTTTTTTCATTTTACGGTTAATTAATGAATACACACACAGGCACTGGTCTCAGAATTTATTATATAAAGCATTGTAAAGGTATAAGACGAGTGCCTGTGAATACACATATCCGTTTTTTTACAGTTTATATGAGAAAATACAAAACTGGCAGAAGGTTTGAAACGGAACACAAATTAAACCTACAATTGCTCCTCAGTGAATAAACCAAATAAAACAGCTAACAAATAACCCTAACCCTAACCCTTAACCAAATAAAACAGCTAAACAAAAAAAGAAACATATTTAAGATGGAAAAAATCTGGGGTTGATATTGCCTAAATATTCAATATTGTGTTGATGAAAAAACCCAATACATTAAGGAGCTTGGTGTTGAAAAACCCAATTTGATATTAACATGAGGGGTGAATTGGAATTGATAATGCAATTAAAAAACTTTATCATCCAATTGTATAAGAAAATGGTGGGTAAAAAAACCCAATTTGTGAATTCTTATCTGGAGCTCTGATATATACTGTTCCCAGCTGTCACATTGTCATTGTATTGGATTTTGACATTAAAATTTGCTGTCAAAAGTAATTTTGAGTTTCTGTATAAAATATTTTCTGCTTTTTCTTTCTTTCACATATATCTTTTGGTTTTCAATTCAAGTGTTTATATTCATTTACCATGCATAGATGTATTTTGTCACCTTTCTGTATTTGTTTTGTAGGTGATCGCCAAAACCCGGAATTACCCTTATCTGCTTCTGGAATCGGATTCGATATTGTAATTGTCTTCATCACGGCAGCCATTTTCATTGTGTTTACAATGTTGTTTTTGTCAGTCAGATATGATCTTACTTGAATTTACACATTTTTTGTCAGCGATTTTCTGTATATAGCTAGCAGTTGAACAAAATGGACATCGCTGTTATGAATAATAATGATTAAAATAAGTTTTGAGATTGTTTATTTGGAGACTTTGGCGAAAAGGTTAGCAAAGTTATTTTTTATTTTCTTTCAAGTGGATTCCACTGGAAGGTCCATCGGGAGTGGCTAGTAACCAACTTAAAGTCTGATTGCAAAAGTGAAAGGTGGCAGACTTCGGACAACCTCTAATTTGAACCCTTGCCTACTAATTGAAAAGATACGAACATTTCCTCTTCTAATTTGAAATTGCTGCCAACAGCATTAACAGCTGAACTTATTATATAATAGACTACTGACCGTATACAATATCATAATTTGAATAACTAAATTTTAAATCAGTAGGAATAATTAGTGTTATAAATGAATAAAACAAATTGATTAATTTATAAGCTGACACATGCATAAAAATTAAAGTTTAAGTATATTTAACTTTTTATCAAGTTTTTACTTCAATAAATAGTAAAACCAATAGTCATGATAGTAAAAACAACCATGAAAATGCCAATTGACCAGTATTTGCCAGTATTGACCACTTGGGGTGGTATTTACCGCCCAACCTTGTATAATAATTGACGACAAACAATATTCCTACGACTCTTGCCATTTGGGAAATCTAAACTACTTGTCTTTAAAGATTTTCGGCGATTAAATATTTCATACAATTCAATGTTCTTTGATATCTTAATTAGCCAAAAGCACAGGCGATAATAAACTACATAAGGATTCCTAATGAGCAATACTTCCTATGTGCATCTTCAAAACTTTTGGGTGATTCCACGATCATTTAAGGTTTTACTGGTAATATTTTTTGTAATCCAGAATTAAAAGTATTAAAAAAGTGTTCAATTAGTTACCAGCTAAAAAATAAAAATGGCAAGTATTTTAGCATTTATTGGGTAGACCACAAATCTAGGGTGCTCGCATAATGCAGCTTAACTGCATACAAATATTCCTCTCGATACTAACTTATGATTGTAAGAAGCTTCTGTCCAAGTTTGGTAAAAATCCAGGATAGTTTATAAATCTAATAAACGTTTTAAAAACTTTAATTACAGAATGAGACTGTATATACATGTACATAATATTAACTGGAAGAAAAACTAAGTCTATTTATAAGTAAAATAAGTATAAACAGGTACAAAATTTTAACAAAATTTCCTTCTAGATACTAGCTTTTGATCATAAACAAGCTTCAGTCCAAGTTTGGTACAAATACAGGATAGTATAAAAAAGTTTTTAAAAATTTTTAAAACTTTAACCACAGAGTGAATGAATTGTATCCTGGTAGAAAAACTAAGTTCATTTTTTTTTTACAAAATTTATTTCTGAATACTATCTTATGATCATAAACAAGCTTCTGTCCAAGTATGGTACAAATCCAGGATAGTATAAGAAAGTTATTAATATTTTAAAAACTTTAACCACAGAGTGAATGTATTGTATCCTGGTAGAAAAACTAAGTTCATTTTTTTTTTACAAAATTTATTTCTGAATACTATCTTATGATCATAAACAAGCTTCTGTCCAAGTATGGTACAAATCCAGGATAGTATAAGAAAGTTATTAACCACAGAGTGAATATTTGTGGAAGCCTCCACCGAAGATGATGTATTTGGTCTATAAAATAATTGTACCAACAATAAGAAAAGAGACAAATATCAAAACCGATGAATAGAGATCGAGGATACTTGTCCTGATTTCTTATTATGAATATATTATTTTAATAACACACACAATGTTATCCAGAAAGTGATGAATCCGGAGACGTTTTTCCTAATATTGATAATTGATTTTAACATAAATATGTTGCCCATAAATATCTAAGATTGATTAAAATATACGTAATTTAATTTTATCTTATTTTATCGTTTTATTGTATTATAATATTACAGTTTTTCTTAGTGGTTGTGGGTTTTTGGGGTGTTCAGCGGTGTTTGGTGGTGTTCAGTGGTGAAAAGACCCACCCTTCGTAAACAACTCTCTAATCTATCCCCAAAAAAAAAAATGGTTTGACTTCCCCTTATACATTATATAAAAAAGAAGATTTGGTATAATTGCCAATGAGACAACTCTCTACAAGAGACCAAAATGACACAGAAATTAACAAATAAAGGTCACTGTACAGCCTTCAACTGTTAATGAGCAAACCCCATACTGCAAAGTCAGATATGAAAGCCAGAAAGGCCCCGAAATAAACAAAGACTTCAATGTAAAACAATTCAAACGAGAAAACTTACGGCCTTAAATTTATGTACAAAAAATAAATGAAAAACAAATATGATAATGTAACACATAAACAAACGACAACCACTGAATTACAGGCTCCTAACTTGGGACAGGCACTTAATTATTTGAACTACTGCGGTCCTGACACTTCTTTGCAGCTTATACATGTTATACATCATGAGGGCAGGTGACATTATACACATATGTCTCGGTATTTACCTTTGTCTTTCCATCTGTTTGAAATTTCATGCAGACTCATAGTTATATAATATAGTTATATAATAGCAATCAACTCATTATTCGTAGATATTTTAAAGCGGAATATTGGGTTTCAGCAGACTCCAAGATCTGACGTTATCACGTGACTGGAGTATGTAAAATGTGATCGGATACGAAGAACGGCCGTTGATTTTTTCCCAAAAAGCCGTTTTAACTTTTAATCTAATTCTTGAATCGCCAGATAATCCAGAGCTCTACCATAGGAACATTTCAGTCTTGCCACATTAGTCCGAGATTATTCTGGAGTCCAAAGGCTCAGTTTAAATTGCAATACAAGCTGTAATGGTTTACTTTTTAAATTGTTATTTGTATGGAGAGTTGTCTCATTGGCACTCACACCACATCTTCCTGTATCTATGTAATAATCTCGCCGGACTAACATCACTGAGTAGTATATATAGTATTGCTGGTGATCCGATGGATAAATCTGTTGTAGAGTTGTCACGGACTCAGACGTACTTATAAATATAATTATTTTGGTCCGTGTAACACTTATCAATTCAAAGTTTTAAAAAGTTTTAAAATTTTGGATTTTTGGAATTTTTATCAAAGTTTCAAAATATCAAAATTCCAAATTATGTAAAAGTTTTGAAATTTTGAAATTTTAACCAAATAATTAAAATATTAAAATTCTAAATATCGTTTATAAATTTGATAGTTTAGAAATTTGATCAAACTTTTAAAATACTAAACCTAATGTGCAATTTTGATTATTTCACTTTTTGAAAGTTTGACTTTTTAGATTTTTGATTAAAATATCAAAAAGACAAAAGGGGCGAAAAGAGGGGTACCCTGAACACGACCATGGTTCAGTGATGGTGCAGTGATGGTTCAGTGATAATATACGTCATACTAACTTAACTACGAAATAATTATATAACAATGAACTAAAATTAAAATCATACAAAACTAAAAAAAGACCAAAGGCTCCTGAATTGGGACAGGCGCACAAACGCGGCTGGGTAAACATGTTTCGTGCGATTACAACCCTTCCCCTATACATCTAGTAAATGTAGAAAAAACAAACCCACAGCAATACACACAGTTAAACGCACTTTTAAATAAATCCAAGTCCCATGTCAGAAAAGGAAACAAAAGAAACTAAACAATGATAATAAATTAACAAAGTACTACTATATATAAAGCTAGCAGTTACTGACAAATGCCAGCTCCAGACCTCAATTAAGCTAATCTAAAGATAATAACTTCATCATATGAATAACAGGCTCCCTGTTGGATTTATTGCTTATCTGTTCCTAAACAATCATGAAATATTTGTTACTGGCAACCAAAAATTGATAATTTAAAATAGGTTGTTCCTGAACATTTGACAAATTTAAGTTTTTTATAAACAAGATATTAAATAAATTTATATAATACATGTAAGAGAGAACTTATCAATAATTTATCAAAAAACAGCTTGTGTTTATCTTTTAAAACAAAAACGTTGTGCATTTCTGTCGGGAGGAAAAATATGTCCACAAATCAGAATTTTGATTTCAAAGATCCAGTGAAATTTCGACCTCGTTTTACTCAAAAAGTAGCACATGAAGGTATACTTTTTATTAAATATTTAATTTAAGCAGGTAACAGTAGCTTATATATCTTAAAGGGAAGAAATTCTCACCGTCAGAAAAAAAAACTGTTTTGCTATATCTATGTTCCTGGATATGCTCTTAAAAATGCACAAGTAACAAATACGGAACAATGATATCCCGTCATACCAAAAAAAATCATTTCCTTTTATTTTCTATTTGAAAACAGTGGTTGGTCCTTTAGGGCCCCTAATGGATATATTATGGTAAATGCGTATATTTTGTACAAGCATCAGTCCAAACGTTGTCTAAGGGTGCAACCATTTAACTTAAAAATTGGGAATATGGTTGTTTTGTCGAAGTGAAGAAAAAATAAACGCGCTGAGCGCAAACAATTTTATTAAGTTTTCCATCGCTTTATTAATCAAATTATTTGGTTCAGAAGTTATTATTACTATAAGGCATGCGGGAAATCTGGATTCAGATTTTTTTTTGTCCTCTGCTTGCACAGATTTTGTTTTCTCCAGCAAAAAAAAAGTGTCACTTTAGTGACTATATTTATATATCGGATTCCCAAAAATATAACTGCATGATATAAACTTTTTAAAATGATTTTCAATTTCCAAACGCCGACACATACAAATTGATAGATGGGCGATAAATGTACAGCAGCAACTATTACATAAATATGAAGGCTGAAAATAATGTTTATGTTATACGTTTATGATATGAATGTATACAGCGTTTGCAAAACCAGAACAATTAGTTGGATGTTGACGACTTTATTTGGCCATTTCAACTTATGTTGATTCGAGTGTCACTGATAAGTGTTTTGTAGACGAAACGCGCGTCTGGCTCAACTTCATATTTTACATTCTAGTATCTATCTATGGTGACTTTATGTAGATACCTTATAGCAGTATCCTGGCTCCAAGCTACTAATATTGGTCTTATTCTGAATTTCAGCGTAAAAAAATATCAAAAACCTCCCACATTCCAGACAAGCACAACGTTCATTGCGACACCATGAATTCAGTATTCCTGCTGTACCAATACTTAGATCTGAAATCGTTGATACAAGCAACAAGGCAATATATGAACGTCATGCATTCGATAAAAAATAATGAATACAAAACGTTAGAATTTACGACCGAAACGCTTTTCTGGATCTATCTTCTTCAGGAACGCTCAAAGCTGAATATTTAAGACCAACAATAAAGAACAAAAATAGTTGATTAAAACGTTAAAGACGATCGTTCAAAATGTACATGGAATGATATATCCATCTGCCGACGTGATTGCAGAAAGTAAGAAGTCGTAAAGCATAACAGACAAATTTGAAATCAAATGAGATAATACAATGTGTATTGAGCCATTTTATTGCTTAAAGTTCAGTAGAATATATATATTATACATCTTCTTTTTTATATACTCAACCTTACCATACTATTTGACCTACTGCGAGTTGGTCATTTTTACTGTTACTCTTAAAATATGGGTGCTGGGAAAACTAGCAAGTAAAATGGTCAGTATCAGAGCCGTGCGTTTAAAATGAATTCTCTTCTTTTGAGAAATATTTATTTTTGTCATCCAATTTTTCACCTGTTACAACTGCCTGTCTGTGGTTTTATGTTTTACATTAACTTTTAAGTATCAGTATGTCTTCATTTCATTTTGTTTCGTTTCGTTCCGCTTTTATTTCGTTTTGCAGTTTACAAGTACCCCTCTTTTCACCCCTTTTCTCGTTTTGATATTTTAATCAAAAATCTAAAAAATCAAACTTTCAAAAAGTGAAATAATCAAAATTGCACATTAGGTTTAGTATTTTAAAAGTTTGATCAAATTTCTAAACTATCAAATTTATAAACAATATTTAGAATTTTAATATTTTAATTATTTGGTTAAAATTTCAAAATTTCAAAACTTTTACACAATTTTGAATTTTGATATTTTGAAACTTTGATCAAAATTCTAAAAATCTAAAATTTTAAAACTTTTTAAAACTTTGAATTGATAAGTGTTACACGGACCTATTTTCTGTGATTGTATCTTGCATTAATTTGTAGGATCCTTTACTACAGATAATTGATGAGCTGATCTGTAACAATAACATCTCCGTGCCTTATATATCATGTACTGTAGTACGACACTAGATTAAAACTGACGAGGAAAGGTAACACACGGCCACCGAAAGCTTTATTTTTGTGAAGCCCAGGTGGTCGTGTGGTCTAGCGGGACGGCTACAGTGCAGGCGATTTGGTGTCACGATATCTCAGTAGCATGGGTTCGAATCCCGGCGAGCCTGGACCTAACATTGTTGGGTTGATGTTTAGACGAGTTATATATATATGATCATAGATGTAATACCCACTACATCTATGATATGATCAAGGATTTGTATAGTAGGAATCTTAGTTACTTCACAAATTCTTGGTATGCTACTCCGCTGAATATAAATAAAATATCATAAAAGATCATAAAAGGCCATGGGTGTTCAGGCGAGAATAGTTATCATTGTGATTAGAATTTATAGCAGGGACTTCATTTCACGATATCAAAATTTAATCATGCAGTAGGGGAAAAAAATGTTTTTTAAGATAGACTTAAAGGATCCACACAAGGGTTCTTATACAAAAACTTTAAAACTATAAGAAAAAAAAAATTTGAAAAAAAGATTTCTGCGATGACTCACTAAATTTAGTTTCATTTTTATCATTATTACTGACTTTCCATGTCAAAAATTAAGAATTCGTGTCATATATGCTCCTTATTCTTATAATAACTGCATGTTTCAACGGATGTAATAGAAAATCGGATATACCTTTTCGAACATTTCTTTGGCATGTTCTATGATGTTACTGTTTCTAATTTTCTTGAATTCAGTTTCTGTCTCTGTTTCCTTGACTGTGTATCTGGCGGAGTGTGGTCCTAAAAGACAATCAACCATCAGTAAAATATTGTTAGATATGTTTGATATTGTCTACTAACATAGTACACTTGGGTCACAGGGTTCTCTTACTTCGAAAACTGACTATGAAATGGACGATATGGACTATGCTAATGCTATATATATATATAGTTACATACGAAAGTGTTTTTTTTTTTTTCAACCCGCGTTTCTTCAATTATAGAATACGCATTCATTGTATGGGCCAGGTTGTAAACGGTCTGATTCATAAGAATCAGCATAAGCATAACATACTTTTTATTTAAAGTCGGGTATACATATAACAATACAACATAAGCTCTGTATAGGGGCTTTTATCCGACATATGATTCATTAGAGAGGCTTCAATATCATGCGATACCGGAACTTTTCTCGGTGTTGGTATGATTATACTTCCCTATACTGGCTATAACTGGAGAGATGGCCAGTGGAAAGGAAATCAATGTAATAACGAGCGAACATAATTTACCATTCATTTGTATACATACATACTATTATATGGAAAATATGAATCTACTACTAGTATCTCCTTAGAAATGTGAAACGAATATACATATATATACATAGGATTTCAAAAAATTACACAAATGACAAGGAAATCTATCGCAAACTCACCCTCGTTCCCAATTTCTTGTGTCAGATATTTCCATTGTCCATTTCCTTCATTTACCAATCCAGTATGTAGCTGAAATACATTGCTAAGCTAGTAACTATGTGGTTCTTATACATTGGTAGTTTACAACTTTATCATTCAGACAGATTTACTTGGTATGTATTACACTTTTCTCTTTTTATTTTGTTTTAATTGTATCAGTTTGTAAAAAAAGAAAACAGCAGTCATGTAATAACCGATTTGATGGTAAAATATTAAGAATCCAGAAATTAGCTTTTTGGAGTTTTTAAAATTGTCTGTCATCTTGGTCATGAAGATGTTCTTGAACATTTTACAAATATAGAGCTGCTCCATGAGCGCATGATACGTCCGTCTGCCCTTTAATCTCGTCTTTATGCTTTTAAGGAATTTATAAGACCAACTAGAAACACTATGAAGACCTCCTCAAATAGACCCCCCAACAGCAACCGACCAACCAAAAAGATTTTTTTAAACATGCATACACAGTGGATATCATTGACACAAAACTAAAGGGAACTAATGTCAACTAGATAGTTTCGTGGAATTTAGTAAAAGTGTTTTCGAGGTTATTCCGAAGTGTTGATGAAAGGACAGGCGGGCGGACGAACGGACACCTACACACACAATAAATTTATAACTGACTAATTTTATTAGAAAATACACAGAATGAAAGTTAAAATATCTATGTTTTAAAGGCCTTTTAGAGACAAAAAAAACTTATATTTTCGGTACCTCCTTTTTTTTTAAACAAGGATCAATCATTATTTCACGCTATATTGTTATATCTAAAATGTCTTCTTTTTTGCGGTTATTTCTTTTGTCTTTCTCCTATTAGCAAAACAGTTATTTTGTCTTAAGATAAGAGTTGCGAATTTTCATTTATATATGTCGTGTACAAGTTGCGATTTTGTACAGGTTATAACATGTACAAAAATATTGTATGTGTTATAACTTATATAATGCAAAAATACAAAAGAGGGACGAAAGATACCAAAGGGACAGTCAAACTCATAAATCTAAAAACAAACTGACAACGCCATGGCTAAAAATGAAAAAGACAAACAGAAAAACAATAGTACACACGACACAACATAGAAAACTAACGAATAAACAACACGAACCTTTGTACAAGTTATAACATGTACAAAAGTACCTCATACATGTTATAACCTGTACAAAATATTGCTTAAAAATGGTTTTAACTTTTACAGAATTAAAAATAAATCTTAATGAAGTAAAATCTACATTTAAATTCACCAATGCATAAAGAACAACAATAAATAGGCCAGAACGTGTCTTTTCCTGTAGAGGACAATGATAAAAAAAGTTTCAGAAATATATGTTTCATGACTTATGTTGTCAAAATGTGTTTTCATGTTTGTATGTTTTATGCAATCCATCATGGCTTAAATAAGTGTGAAACTATTTACTAAAAGCTTGCATTTCCTCAATGACAATTACATTAGATACTAGTAACTAAATTCTTCCAAAAAATTTAAGAACGATACCTAATAATTTTGGGTAATACTCCTCCCTCTCGTTTTATAGCATGCAAAGACTAAAACAATATGCTTACTCTGTAAAAGCAAGAGAGAGCTGAAATAGTTTTCATTGGACCACACTTCATTACGACTTAAGCCCCAGTCCCACTAGACCACGATCGCACCACGCTCACCGCGATCTAAAATAAATTTAGATCGTGGTGAGGTCGCGGTATGAGCGGCATGAAAATGTTAATTTTCGTTGCTTTCACGATGCTACTACGTCCTAATCACGCTTCTACAACGATCCCGCTACGATTAAACCACGTTCTCACCACGCTTATTCTGCGACCTCACTACGCTTATAAAGATCTTTCTACGCTCTTCACGTTCTCACTACGACCATACCACGAGTTATCCGATTGCAACATGATCTTACTGCGATTATAGCACGTTCTTACCACGATTATACTACGTTCATACCGCGATCTTACTACGTTCTCAGCAATACCGTCAATATCGTGTTTCATATCAATATAGTTCCATGCCTTCTATTTCTGATTAAGACGGAGATTTCTCGGAAACAATACAGTCATGCCACCAAAATCTACTAGAACACGTGGGCGTGGTGGTAGGGGTTGATGTAGGGGCAGAGGGAGCAAAGTATGAACGCCATACTAAACTCCAAATAGTACACAAGAAACTAAAATTAAAAATAGTACAAGACTAACAAAGGCCAGAGGCTCCTGACTTGGGACAGGCGCAAAAATAGTGGGGTAAAACATGTTTGTGAGATCTCAACCCTCCCCCTATACCTCTAGCCAATGAAGAAAAGTAATCGCAGAACAATACGCACATTAAAATTCAGTTCAAGAGAAGTCCGAGTCTGATGTCAGAAGATGTGACTAAAGAAAATAAACAAAATGACAATAATACATAAATAACAACAGACTACTAGCAGTTAACTGACATGCCAGCTCCAGACTTCAATTAAACTGATACTATACACATAAGTAGTATAATACTTGTCATCAAGAGATGTCGGAAAGACCAATCAAACCTAAATTACAACCTATTGCTGGTCCATAAAGCTCAAATGACGATATGTTAGTGAACGATAGCAGAGATGACACAGATGTGTCAATATATATATAGGAAGATGTGGTATGAGTGCCAATGAGACAACTCTCCATCAACGTAAAAATCTATAAAAGTAAACCATTATAGGCCAATGTACGGCCTTCAATACGGAGCCTTGGTTCACACCGAACAGCACGCTATAAAGGGCCCAAAAAATACTAATGTTAAACCATTTAAACGGGAAAAACCAACGGTCTATTCTATATAAAAACGAGAAGCATGGTTGAGTCGTTAGAGCAAATGGATAAATACATTCAAACAAACAAAATCTAGGGAGTTTTTTTTTATATATTTTATGTGAAAATGACAATAAAAATGATGTTTGTAGTGTGAACGTAGTAAGGTCGTGAGAAGAGCGTGATGAGGACTGCAAGGGCGTGCTAGAATCGTACTATGGTCGTGAACAGCGTGGTAAAGTCGTAGTGGAAGCGTAGTTGGGTCGCGGTGAGAACGTGATGGTCGTAGTAAGGTCGTAATAACGTCGCTGTGAGATCGTAGCGCAATCTCTCCAAATAGAATCACGCTCTCGCTACGATTGTACAGCGACCTTTGCGATCTTACTACGATCTTAGTGCGCTCTCACTACGCTTATACTACGACCTAATTTCGCCACGACCGCACCACGATTGTTTTGAACATGTTCAAAGTTAGCCACGCTCTTCACGATCTTGAAGACCTCACCACGACCGTGGTACGACCTTACTGCGACCTACACGATCGTACCACGATCATCAAAATTTCCATTTTTTTCACAGATCGTAGTGCGATCGTGGCCTAGTGGGACTAGGGTATTATGTAAATTTATAACTCAATTTTTTTTTATAAACTATAGGATCATTGCATGAGGCGAATGTCATTTTGATGTTTTAAATATATATCCCCTTCTTTGAAAGCATGTATTTGTGGCCTTTGGATGTTGTCTGCTCCATGGGTGGGTTGTTGTCTTTTAGACACATACCCCATTTCAATTCCCAATTTAATTTGTAGACACATCTATCCTGGCTATCCTCTTATGTCTTTTAGTGTCAACTATAGAATGAAAGTATTTTACTATTGCCTTCAAAGTGGACACTCACAATTATAATTCATCAAATAAAGATATGTTCATAGATAGTCATAAGAGGATCATAAGACATGTCCTAAGATATATCTTACGACAGGTCTAAGGAATGCTTTGTAATACCGACCCCTGGACATTAACTGTATCAAAAAAGGACAAAACACACTAACATGAAGGAATAATAAAAAAGTTATGAAAATTTTATTGTGGTCAATATCATCTGTAGCGATAATAGAAACATATCCTTATTTTTCGATTTTGTACAAGTTAAAACCATTTTTAAGCAATCTTTTGTACAGGTTATAACGTGTATGGTGTACTTTTGTACATGTTATAACTTGTATTTTTGCATTATACAAGTTATAACATGTACAATATTTTTGTACATGTTATAACCTGTACAAAATCGCAACTTGTACACGACATATATACTAACAAAACGAAGATGTGATATAATATGTCAATGACTTAAGCACCACACACCAAACGACGTAGATGCAAGCATGGCTGCAACTGAGGAAAGTGATGTGAAGGACATTTTATCCGTGTTAAACAAAATTGCTATATAGTAACATTTTTAAATCACGAATAATTTATTTCAAATATTTACAAGTTGATATAATGTCAGTTAAAAGTGCGAATTACAGTCTTTTTATACTCTTCAACTTCAAAGAGACAATTACTGCTATTTCACAAGAAATCAGAGGTCTATAATTTAAGTAGATTGCTTTAAAGGCCCAGAAATAATGACAAATGCAAAACAATTCAAATGAGAAAACTACTTTGAAAATTAACGGCCTGATTTGTGCACAAAATAATGAACGAAAAACAAAAACGTAACACACGGTACCAAATGTCAATCACTGACTTATACAAACTACTGCCTTGGGGCAGACGTATACAGAATGTGGCGGTTTGAACAAGTTATAACCCCTAATCTGGGACAGTGAAACTACAGCATAAAACAAGAACCCCCAATAAAAAAAATACAATAAAGTGTGACAAACATCAACCACAGAATTACAGGCTCCTGACTGGGGACAGAACCATATAGAATGTGGCGCGGTTAAACTAGTTTGAACTTGATGCGCCAACCCTCCCGTAACATGGGACAAAGGTATAACACTAAACATAAGAACAAACTACGAAAATCGGATAAAAATGGCGTAACACTTCAGATTGATACAAATAGAAATACATATAACAAAAGTACAGAGTGGACGTGACAGGGTACTTGTACATCCCCACAACAACAACAAAAAAACACCACTAAGCACAGATCTGAGAGTACTCGCAAGTTCTGACAGCTAATTCAAATAAAATAGGCTAGCAACTAAAAAAAACAACAATCCTGCTCTTAATACCAATCAGTAAACATCCAAAACCCAGTGGATTTAGTAAAGACGTCATTTAAAACATTCAGAAAAAAACATGACTTTGTGCGAGTAGGAATCGACAGATTGTAGAGCCGTAAATGCACATTGATACTACGTTAATAAAAACAATATTTAGCTTGATTTTAATTTAGTGATAAAAAAACTCAATATCAATACGAATAAAATAATATCCAAAGATCTGTTTTCAATTGGCAGCCTTTAAGAATAAGATTATTTAAAGGTCAATAAATTTACCCGGACCATTTCTAAATTTCCAGACTCGGTATTTATAAATAACATCTCCGTAAAAAAATATCCCATCTGTATAACTTACCTCTTCTTTATCATGCATTTTGGCAGCTAGCATTCCAGCAAGACCCTTTTTCGTTGCTAACACTTCATCATCTTCAGGAGGGTGATATACTTTAAGAATTTCACCATTTGGTTTTATTTGGAAAGAAAACCTTCAGTAGGAAGAAGAAACAACTGTTAATCGTAAAATTCTGTTGTCAACGTATATGAATGTGTTTGCCTAATAATAGTTCCACTGGAAATTTTGTAATATACAATGTTATAATTATTATGTTGGAACAAATATTATCTTTATTACATGTAACTTTATTATATCTAGTGAAAAATAATATTACAGACTATGTCTTCCACTGTTACTCATCTTAATATAAAACGGCATGAACTTCGTTTGAATAATAATTTGAAGTTTCCAATTTCATCTGTTCCGAGCGATAAACAATCATATAATTTTTTATATAGTTGAAATCTGGAAAATCTAAGACTTAAAAGGGCAATCTGTATATATGTTATGCAATGCTTATGAATAATAAACATCATGCATGATGTTGATTGTTTTTGTTTACTTTGAAAATGACTAATTCGATATGCAGGTGATTTGAGGCATTTACATTAGATATAAGACTAGTTATAGTTATTGACCAAGCGAGTAGGTATTTATCATTTAATCTGCACAGCTCATGTGACCCTTATTTTGTGGTAAGTTTATTCCGATATTAACACGAACGACGTAGGAGTTCGGGTTAAATGGTCATCCTGAGCGTGCAGATTAAATGATAAATACCGATTTGATTGGCCAGTAAATGTTTTAACACATGACGTCATCAATTTACGTGAACAGTTAGAAAATATGAGGACGACATTCCACAATCAACGGATCTATGTCTAAAAAAATCAAAACTGAAAGAGAAACGAAAATGGCAAAACGGAACGCAGACTATTCAGTGATGAATTGTACACATGTTCCAGACCATATGAGTATTTGGATCATACGCGTACGGTCGGACCGTATGAGTATACGCGTATGGTTCAGTTTGAGCTGACCATACATGTTATGGGTTATATTGGTTTAAATTTAAACAAACGTTTATCACAATCTCAATTTTTAGTTTCACAAATTTTTATTATTACAAATAGATGGATAAAATGAACAAAGGAACAATTGAAATTAAATATTTGTTCAATTGTATATCTGAATCCTATTTTGGTACTCGCCCAAGGTGACACTTGCTACCACAAGTAACGTAGTATTTTTTACATTTACATGTTTGCAGTTCATGCATGCCTTTGCATCTGCATTTTTCGTAAAGTTGCTAAATATTCTGAAACAATTGTCCTCCCAAATTATGTTTACTTCCGATATCTTCAATTTCAGTGATCATAATTCAATTAATTACTGATCGATATGCTAAATACAAGAGATTAACAGATTTAATTAGCGTGAATTTTTTATATAGTTTAAATAAAAAGTTTTTATTTCAATTGCAATTGAACTTTTTTATAGCAATTTGAGAGTTAAGTTATGTTGATCTGTTATATGCATTAAGAAACTTGACCAACTTCTTGATATTAGTCAGACCCTACGCGTACGGTCCAAATACTAATACGGTCTGGAACACATACATAAAACCATGTATATTTTCAATTAACTACATATGTAGTATAACGAAATCAGAGATTAATATTTTAATTAGATTGACCCTTTGATGGGAAAATGTAACAAATAATATGTTCCGGCGTGACATTTGTTCCGCTAGAACAAATTTCATAGGAAATGTGTTCCGCCGGAACTTATATAACAGAAAATATGTTCCAGCACTGTAAAATTTGTTCCGGAACTAATTTTTTTACCAAATATGAAATAAGTTCCGGAACAAATATCATAGCTCCATGAATTTTGTTCCAGTTAATGTTAAAAGTTTTAAATAAGTTCCTGTGATATTAGCTTAAGACCAATATGTACATAGTTCAAAGAAATCAATGAATAAGTTCTTCTCAAACCTATTTTCACTGAAATAAGTACCTTTGCAACATATCGCACAGCGAAACATTTTATTGTTACACTTAAATTATAAAGCAAGCTAAATGCTGTACTGAGTGTGCTGTCATTTTTTATAATTAAACATTTGCTGTAGTCCACAAGATTCATATTGGATGATTTACATTTTTCATTTATTATATTATCAATATATTATACTTATTTTTATAATGCACTTGAATGATAACTTTAAACTCACTGATGACAAATGTTCAGTATATAAGATAACCTGTTTAACCAGTGGAACATATTTCACAGACTAGGAACTTATTTTACCAGGTGAGGAACTCCGAACAAATTTCATACACCCAGAACTTATTTCACCAGGTAACAAATCTCATAAACCTGGAACCTATTTCACTAGGTAAGGAACAAATTTCACCAATCCAGTACTTATTTCACCAGGTAAAGTGTGGAACTTATTTCATAAAGATGGAACAAATTATATTGAAATTATCTATGAAAAAAGTTCTCCCAGAACATATTTCCTGTGATATTAGTTCCACTGGAACTTTTTTCACAGGAACAAATTTTGGCTCACAAAACATGCAAAAACATATCATGTTTTAGCATAAAATCGTTAAAAATTGTTTTTAGTTTCGCTACACTCGGTGATATTTTTTTTTAACTTTATTGAATTACACACCTTTCAAAATCCAGGATTCGCACCCTAAAGGTCAGAGTACTTTTGAACTGTGCAGTAAATCTGAGGTAGCTAATGCATATCCAGATAAAGCACAGTAAGAACAAAGAGATTTTACCCATGTCATGTGTTTAAGGATAGGTAATTGGTGTCGCTTTTAAAACTGCTTTTATGGAAAGTAAACATATAGATAAAAAAAAATGTGATAAATATAAATATATGTCGTAAATTGAAAATATACTTTGTTTTTTGTGTACATAGAATTCATCACTGAATAGTCATCGTTTCGTTTTGCCATTCTCGTTTCTTTTTAATTAGTTATGTCAATTTTTTGTTTCGGTAATCATGGAAATGTCGTTATGTCAATTTATCGTGTCGTTTCGTTCAATACGTTTTGTTTTCGTTTCATTCTATCAAGCTGAAAAAAACAGAACAAGTCTTCACAAACTTTGTTCGAAATAATTATAAATTATAGATAATGTTGATTTCGCGATATTTTAAAATTGCTTTTCTTTGAAATTCAACAAATAGAAAAAAGTGTGAGAATTATAAATGTACGTTGTAAATTGAAAACCAAGGTTGTTTAATAAATGTACGTCATAAATTGAAAACCAAGGTTGTTTATTATTCTGCATGTCACTGAGATTCTCAGAATTACATTCAAACAATAAAGACATGGATATGAATCAACATGTTACAGAAACCATGGAAGTATTATATTGATAGTAGTTCCTGTCAATATAATACTTCCATACAGAAACTAACACAGCAGAAATTGTAAGATGACTATAATTTCAGTTTATTATGAAATATGTTAATAACATATTAAATTTCATATTTTTTATCAACACAATTAGAACTATTTAATCAAAAAATATTTCATCCAACACCGTGTAGTCCTGAAAAACTTTAATTAGATGTAAAGCATCCGATTTCGCATTTAGACAGAAAAAACGTAAAGAAAGATTTATTGTCACACTACTGCCAAAATGTTAGTTACAAGGTACTACTCTTATTTATACATAAGGAAGCATTTATTTCTTTTCATCTATTTCTTTTGTCATATTGTAAATCATACAACGAATAACACCCTGGGGAATATTTAAAGAAAAAAGAGTCCAATTTGTTGCTTAAGTTTTAACACGATATACATATACATTTTATATCTATTTATGTTATACTGCTCATAGTGCCTCACCTATTATATATTAAATTCTTATATCCCCAGAAGTGTCTAACAAATGCGGAGAACTCCACTGTAATGCACCTTTTGGCTTGGGGCCAAATACTTATTTGGATAATGAGTTTTGCTATTTTTTTTTATATTTTAGCTTTAATATCTCTGAGGTGAGAGTTCGATAAAATGTTCGTCGGGCTGACTCTCCTTAAAAACTATTGAATTTTCATAACGTGTTGCATATCCAAATATTTCCGCCAATTCGCACCACAATATAAATGGCATCTGGTCGTTTGAAAAACATCAATACTCAAAACAAATTGTTAGAAAGCTTGTTTACATGGTAGAATTATTTGTTGTCCTAGTCGCTCGTTTTTTCTTTACCGTCAATGAATACGACCATTTCTCTAGCACGGTAGTTATGATAAAGTAAAAAGTAAAAATAACAAAAATATACCGATTTCCAAGGGAAGTTCAAAACGGAAAGTCCTTTATGAAATGGAAGAATTAGAAGCCAACATCCATCAAACGAAAGGAAAACGACTGTCATATTACTGACTTGGTACAGGCATTTCTTTAAAAAGAAAATGGTGAATAAAACCGGGTTTTATCACTTGTGATTGTTTGCCACCATAATCACGTTATGTTATTGACTTTATTGTACTGCCAAGTTCTTTAACGAGTTTTATGGGAGGAATTGGAATTATGTGACTCTGTTTTTTGGGACTATCCTAGCTCAATGGAACCTTATGAGCACCACTACTCTGATACCGTTTGAAGCAAAGCTCTCGCTATGTGATATCATACTTGGCTGGAGTGTCTGCCGTCATGTTTGGTTAACATTTGTACTGTCTTTTTGATTTGACTATTTAATTGAATTTATGGAACAATTATCTTGTCAAGACTAATTTTACCACAATGACGCTTTATTAGTGAATTCAGCTTATCTGACACCTTTTAACAGAACGTTCCATCATTTCTGAGGTTGATTGTCTTCATGTGATGTGGTATAAATATCATGTTATATTGATAGTTGACTTGACCATTTTTATTTGCGGCTTAGAACTTTTACTTTTTAAACTATCCCCTTGTGAACGTATCTCTACAAAACCATTTTACAAATAGCTTTCATACTTGGTAGGATTATTTACGATGATGTTATTGATTCCACAATTTTATTGGGGAAATAGGATTTTGGAAATGTTAAACGTTGACATACACTGTTTTGTGTATGTTCCTGTTCTAAAATTCTAAACTGTTCAGACACTTTTTTTCTCATTCAGTACATATATACATGCCTATTAGATTGTTAAAACAATTTTTAAACACCGCGCTAAAGTATTCCATTATTCATTTTTCATTATTCAAAATTCAGTATTGAACAATGAAATAGTTCATAATTCACTATTTAATGTTAAGTGATGAATAATGAATAATGAAATAATTTATGTATCAAAAAATAATATTCAAGTTTAATAGTGAAAAATAAATTAAAAAACAATGTGACTGTGACGTATATCCCATATTTGTCATTCTCATGTTTTCTAAGGGACGACATCAAAAGTTCAATGAAGGATAAAAAACTTAATTCAAATAGTTTTTTCACTGACCCCCCCCCCCCCCCCCTACCCCCTATTAACTTAATTTGGGAAAAATTGATTGACCCATATGGATATATGTAAAAATCAATGTCAGATAACCAAATCTTGCAGCAGTTCAACCCCCCCAACCCCAAAACTATCTGAATTAAGTTTTTTGTTTTATCTCACATTGATCTTTTGATGTCGTCCCTAACGAAAACACCCTTTAAATGTTAAATTTTATTTATTTAGTTAGTTTCGGAGGATAATCTAGTGGGTTTTTCTAACTATATTTTAAACAGAAATTCCTTGATTCAATGTATGGACGACCTGAATATCAAAACATATATATAAAAGATTAAATAATCTACGTTCTTTATTTTCACTTTACCTTTGCTGTTCTCCGTCCTTTGATTATATATATAACATGTCGATTGTGCCGCAATGACCATTAGAGGGGTTACGGAGGACCTGAATGCCAAAATACGCGTGAAAATTAAGAAATAGCCAATTTTGAATAATGGAATGGATATTTTGAATAATAGAATTGACTGTTGCGACCCTTCAGCCTAGACAGAAAATAAAAATCCTTCTTGGTATCCACGTTCAATTTTCATTCACACAATGGTGGATTAGGATTTCTGTAATTAGTAAGTATAGTCTGACTTGACTTTTTTCGAAATGCAGTCAAACGCTTGTGAATGTGCGGTGTGCATTTGGATGTGTGGGTCGTTTAAATTTGCAGACACACCCAATCATATGGTGATCCTATGTCACATAAAGAGAGAATGCCAATTAGTGCACTGTGTTAAGAATCCTTGGTTCAACTTGATGAGAAGTTCCTGAATGGCCTGTTGCAAGGACAAATGTCTAATGTATGTTTCGTTTCAATATGCCAGTACCCCCATTTTCCAGTTAAATTCCTTATTTCAAGCATCCCGGTCAACCTCGAGCTCCTATTACTAAACATTCTGTATATATTGTATTTATTGTTTGCCAAACAAAAACGAAACTCTTCCGGCAGACAAATTTGTCATCCTTTCCAATATTACCATTTGTACGAGTCACGAAGAGATATTGTTTTCATATACAAAAAAAATATATAAATAAACATTCTATAGCTGACCTCACTAAGATTAGATTACAAAATAATAATGAAATTTTGTAAAGTTCGTATTTTCCCCCAGTCATACAGTCTAAGAATGTATTCAAGTTTTTCTTGGAATAACCAAGTGCGTTTAAAATTAATAAACTATTTATTTTCCTTACTGTCGTTTAACCATATAAGGGTAAAGTCAAATGCAAAAAAGTTATTAATTGCATGCTTCCTTTTTTAAATAGTGACCCAGATTAACACATCTATTTTTGTTATAATGAGTATTGTATAAAAAAGAATGGGAACAGGGAATTTGTCAAAGAGACAACAACCCAACCAAAGAACAAGAATCTGTTTACTCATAATACTGATAAATAAAAGATGCATTTTTTTTTAGTTTATCCTGACTTTTTTTTTTACATAAATTGTCATCCTGCATTTTTACCAATATCATCAAGAATTTTTGGTTGAGCTGTGGACTGTACATATATTGACGAACATATTTTAAAATCTTTCTTTTCTAAAAGTTCTTCGTCAATGTTAAAGAGTTCTGATTTTTTTTTAATTGTAGAAAGTCGCTCAGATAACATATCAGTTCCTTTTTCGTTTGCATGCTGTTCTCAAAATCTGTCTTTCTAGCTTCTGAGTACTTTAGTGTTATGTTAATAATCTTAAAGCCTATCACAACTCTACTAACTGTGCATCTCAATCTAATTTTTCTACAAAATGTCTAAAGTAATGTGTGTCCTTCGACAACGATGTCAGGTTTTCCTCTATTAGACTCTATTTTCTCGAACGATATAATATCAGACATCTTAACATGGAAAAATCTATTCTATAACTGAACTATTTATTTATTGGTGACTTTTCTTAATTCTGACGAGATAGTGTTCAGTTAAATCTAAAGTGAATAGTAATTAATTACATTTGCGCGCATTACCATAACATTTGCGCGCATAAATCATTACGTTTTGAGAGCAATAATAGACAAATGATATAGTCATTTATATTTTTATATTATTTTTATATTTATTATCTTTATTTTCACCTGGTTTGCCTGTAAAATAATTGCGCGTAAATGAAATCAAAATCTACGCTTATATGTAATCAAAAGCTGCGCGCAAATGCAAAACTTTAATCCCCAAATGCGTGCAAACACAAAAGTAAAAAAATATACAGGTAAATGTGGCGCGATTGGATTCCATTTACTTGCGCAATCAATACCATCAGAATAATTCAGAGTAGCACAATGGATACCTTTTCTATAATGTAATTGGCGCACATTGATAATATAAAAATAATATAAAAATATAAATGACTATAAAAAGTCTATATCATTTGTCTACTATTGCGCTCAAAACGTAATGATTTATGCGCGCAAATGTTATGGTAATGCGCGCAAATGTAATTAATTACTATTCACTTTAGATTAAACTGAACACTATCTCGTCAGAATTAAGAAAAGTCACCAATAAATAAATAGTTCAGTTATAGAATAGATTTTTCCATGTTAAGATGTCTGATATTATATCGTTCGAGAAAATAGAGTCTAATAGAGGAAAATCTGACATCGTTGTCGAAGGACACACATTACTTTAGACATTTTGTAGAAAAATTAGATTGAGATGCACAGTTAGTAGAGTTGTGATAGGCTTTAAGATTATTAACATAACACTAAAGTACTCAGAAGCTAGAAAGACAGATTTTGAGAACAGCATGCAAACGAAATTGCAACTGATATGTTATCTGAGCGACTTTCTACAACTAAAAAAATCAGAACTCTTTAACATTGACGAAGAACTTTTAGAAAAGAAAGGTTTTGAAATATGTTCGTCAATATATGTACAGTCCACAGAGAAAGAAGGAAATTCAATTCAGCTCAACCAACAACTCAATCGGAATTTCACAAAATTCTTGATGATATTGGTAAAAATGCAGGATGACAATTTATGTAAAAAAAAGTCAGGATAAACTAAAAAAAATGCATCTTTTATTTATCAGTGTTATGAGTAAACAGATTCCTCTCGCTGCATAAAAGTCCCTATGGTGACCTTGTGTTGTTTCTTGCTCTTTGGTTGGGTTATTGTCTCTTTGACAAATTCCCTGTTTCCATTTTTTTTTTATACAATACTCATTATAACAAAAATAGATGTGTTAATCTGGGTCACTATTTAAAAAAAGAAGCATGCAATTAATAACTTTTTTGCATCTGACTTTACCCTTATATGGTTAAACGACAGCAAGGAAAATAAATAGTTTATTAATTTTAAACGCACTTGGTTATTCCAAGAAAAATTTGAATACATTCTTAGACTGTATGACTGGGGGAAAATACGAACTTTACAAAATTTCATTATTATTTTGTAATCTAATCTTAGTGAGGTCAGCTATAGAATGTTTATTTATACATTTTTTGTATATGAAAACAGTATCTCTTCGTGACTCGTACACATGGTAATATTATGAAATTGTTTCAAAGGGATTTTGTGCTTTGTTGAGAATTTTCTATAGTATTCATCGATTCTGGATAAGTGTCACCTTTCGTTCAATCACACGGATCGTGACTCGTCACTCAAGTTTGGAAAAGATGACAAATTTGTCTGTCGGAAGAGTTTCGTTTTTGTTTGGCAAACAATGAATACAATATATAAAGAATGTTTAGTAATAGGAGCTCGATGTTGACCGGGATGCTTGAAATAAGGAATTTCACTGGAAAATGGGGGTACTGGCATATTGAAAAAAAACATACATAAGACATTTGTCCTTGCAACAGTCCATTCAGGAACTTCTCATAAAGTTGAACCAAGGATTCTTTACACAGTGAATTGGCAATCTCTCTTTATGTGACATAGGATCACCATATGATTGGGTGTGTCTGGAAATTAAAATAAAGGGAACAGTAGTATACCGCTGTTCAAAACTCATAAATCCATGGACAAAAAACAAAATCGGGGTAACAAACTAAAACTGAGAGAAACGCATTAAATATAAGAGGAGAATAACGACACAACATTAAAATGTAACACACACACACACACACACACACACACACACACACACACACACACACACACACACACACACACAGAAACGGACTAAGCATTATCATGTTATATTGATATTTGACTTGACCATTTTTATTTGAGGCTTAGAACTTTTACTTTTTAAACTATCTCCTTGTGAACGTATCTCTACAAAACCATTTTACAAATAGCTTTCATACTTGGTAGGATTATTGACGATGATGTTGTTGATTCCATCATTTTATTGGAGAAATAGGATTTTGGAAATGTTAAACGTTGACATACACTGTTTTGTTTATGTTCCTGTTCTACAATTCTAAACTGTACAGACACTTTTTTTTTCTCATTCAGTATATATAAATGCCTATTAGATTGACCAATTTTTAAACACCGCGCTAAAGTACTCCATTATTCATTTTTCATTATTCAAAATTCAGTAATGAATAATGAAATAGTTCATAATTCACTATTTAATGTTAAGTGATGAATAATGAATAATGAAATAGTTTATGTATCAATAGTGAAAAATGAATTAAAAAAAAAAATTTGACTGTGACGTATATCCCATATATCTGAATTTGTCATTCCCATGTTTTCTAACGAAAACACCCTTTAAATGTTAAATTTTATTTATTTAGTTAGTTTCGGAGGATAATCTAGTGGGTTTTTCTAACTCTTTTAAACAGAAATTCCCTGATTCAATGTATGGACGACCTGAATATCAAAACATATATATAAAAGATTAAATAATCTACGTTTTTTATTTTCACTTTACCTTTGCTGTTCTCCGTCCTTTGATTATATATTTAACATGTCGATTGTGCCGCAATGACCATTAGAGGGGATACGCAGGACCTGAATGCCAAAATACGCGTGAAAATTAAGAAATAGTCAATTTTGAATAATGGAATGGATATTTTGAATAATAGAATTGACTGTTGCGACCCTTCAGCCCAGACAAAAAATAAAAATCCTTCTTGGTATCCACGTTCAATTTTCATTCACACAATGGTGGATTAGGATTTCTGTAATTAGTAAGTATAGTCTGACTTGACTTTTTCCGTAATGCAGTCAAACGCTTGTGAATGTGCGGTGTGCATTTGGATGTGTGGGTCGTTTATAAAGAACGATACATAGCTGGGTCTTCAAAATGTCCGACTAAACATCTTTCTAAAGTACTGACTACTATTCTTTCTACAGTTAAAGATGGGCTTCAAAAATATTGTGATGAGATATATTCTACCAGTGGGGTTAACCAGATGTGGATTCTAAAAAATTCGAAAGATCTACTGCTTAATCTTCGATCACAATCTTTGCAATTTTGCAGCAACATAAAAACTTTTGAAATTTTCTACGCTATATACTACTATTCCCCATGCTCAGTTGAAAGATCGACTTCACCATCTCATAAAACAGAGCTTTTTCTATAAAAATTGGAATCGTAGATACAAATTTCTTGTTTTGGGTTACAATAATTCATATTTTGTGAAGAATCACACTGAACCTTCCAGAAAGTATACTGAAGATGATATTATCAAAATGCTGGACTTTTTGATCGACAATATATTTGTTGAGTTTGGAGGATTTATATTTCAACAGACAGTCGGTATTCCAATGGGTACTAATTGTGCACCCCTGCTGGCCGATTTGTTTTTGTACTCGTATGAAGCAGAATTCATTCAGAACCTTCTAAAAAACCTAAAAAACAAAAAGCACCTTGCGAAATTCTTTAATTTTACTTTCCGATGTATTGATCATTTTCAATCATTGAATAACCCATATTTCAGCCAATACTTACATCTCATATATCCCAGTGAACTTGAAATAAAGGATACTACTGATACTAGAAGGACTGCTTAGGATTTATTCGACTCATAATCCCACTATGTTGTCGATGTGTCTGTACCAGGTTAGATTATTGCTGATAGTAACTCCCAGGCATTTACTAGCTTCAACGGTGTCCAGTGTGTGTCCGTGTAATTTGTAATTAGTTGGTATTACAGGACGGTTCTTGAGTTGTATTCTATTAATTACAATGCATTTTTTTGCATTGAAGCTCATTTGCCATTTATCTTCCCAATCCTCTTATGATGTGAGATCTTTCTGTAGTAGGTCACTTTCTGCTTGGTTACTGATAGTTCGATAGAGGAGGCTGTCGTCTGCAAAAAGTTTGGTCTCTGATGATGTTGCTGTTTCTGGCATGTCGTTTATGTAGGCCAGGAACAGTAGGGGTCCAAGAACTGTTCCTTGAGGAACACCAGAGAGTACTGGCTCCTTCTAGAATAACGCTTTGTATTCTGTTTTGTAGGAATGATCTTATCCACCTGTTTGCTTTAGGATTTATTCTATTCATAATCTTTAAAACGATATTCATTTGATAAATAAAATGTCCATCCGTAAATACTTGACATTTGTGTTTATTGATATTATCTTCAAGCTATTTTTTTTTTAAAGTTCACAAACTGGATTGCATATTTATTTTAAATTTTTTTTTTCTTTCCTTTCTTTTATTAGTGCAACCTTATAGCATCTAAATATTTGTACTATGATAAGGTTTTGGAAATTGTATGCATTGTGGTCATTGTGTGTTGACCACCTATACTACATGTCATGATTCATTCACATTATTCACCCTGTTAATACGCACACTATCGGTAACTTCGATATTTTTTTTGTAGGGTGTGCCATATTTGCCTCAAAAAACGTACCCATTTTAATATAACATTCACTGAAATTCAGTACCGATAGTTATATAAATATTTAAGAAAGAATGACCTATACTTATACACAATATTTAAAATATGACCCATGCTTATATAAGCACTAACTCATCATCACTCATAATTCATAAATATACCAGCTACCCTTAAGTTTTTATATATGAATTGACATCGTTTGGTGCATATCAATAGCATATTTATATATGGTAGAAGATCATACCCCAAATCAATATACAGTTATCAAACGTAAATGCATTTTAATATAGGATGTCATTAAAAAGGAGGGTCAGTTTTATATAAAATCTCTCAAAATTATGACCCATATTTTTGGCACATCCCCGTATACCCAATAAAAGGAAGTTAACCCTCCTACCCCCCCCCCCCCCCCCCCCCCCCCCCGTGGACGCAAATGCGTATTTTTATCTAGAGTATCAGTGCATATGCTTTATATTTACTATTTCTTGCGCAAAAATACTACGTTCAGGCATAAATATTAATTTCACTCGCAAATGCGAATTTTCGCTTTTCTGATCTAAATTGAGGACGCGGTAGTAAGAGCTTGAAATGTGATTTTCAAGATCGATCATCATTGCTTACGATATTCTGACTTCTAGCTGTTTCTCTCTTTTTTTTTGAGAAACTTTCCTTTTATAATTTTTTATAAACATTTTCGAAATGCCAAAGATTTTCCACCTAAGGAATAGATTACTGAAGCATCGGTCACACCTTACTGGATAGCGCGAACGGACGTTGATGTCCGTTAGAAGTCTGTTCATATTCGTTGGACGTAAGTCCATATCCGTTTCATATCGTTCAGCTCTCTTTTTATCCGTCGACGTCCGTTCTGTCCGGTGTAAACTTTTGAGCATGTTTAAAACTTTAAACGAACGAACGACGGATGAAGTGTCCGTTTAACGTCCGGTAGCCGTCAGTTTTTAACGGTACTCGTCTGTTTTGTTTCCGTTTTGTATCCGTTACTTGTCCGTTATACAATCGTTGGAGGTTCGGTAGACCGATTCATCAACGGATTTCTACCGGACGTATAACGGACGTATACCGAATAAAACGGACGATGAACGGATGTGAAACGGACACGAACGAAAGGAAAACGGATAAAACGAATACGTACAGAATGTAAAACGAATAAATGGCTGCCCAATTGAAAATTTCGCGTTAGAAATACGAAATATTGGTATGTCAGATTTCTTGAATGTCATGAATGCTTATTATTCATAATGGATTGTGGACTAAGAGCACGTCTTCACTATCAAGCAGACTGAGCTTAAATATTGCAAATATAAACCTTCTAGACTATAAACTAAAACCAGTTACACGGAACCTTTTAATTATTTCAAGGTCACGTTAATGTTAATATCGCTGCCTTTAATTTTCCGCTTATCGTGTTCATCCGTTTTATCCGGTAAGCTTCCGTTAGGTGTCCGTTTTATGCTGTACTCGTCCGTTGGATGTACGTTCGCCATCCGTTCTGTCCGGCACCTGTCCGTTTCTCGTACGTTACATATACTGTGTGTGTCCGTTAGCCATTCGTTAATTTATTAGCCAAACTATAATATCCAACATTACTTTCAACTGACTTGTGCAAGAATTAACACACGATTACATATTTTTTTAAAAGATAATTTCTTCTATTCACATTCAATTATTTCAATTCAAATGGAACCAAAAATTCAGCAACAACCTTTTGATGACCAGTCAGCGGTCTTTTTAAAAAAAAAAGCAACTTGTTTATCCTACAATCAGCAAACTATTGTACAGGTAATGTTTTGATATATTTGTACGTGTTCAAATAAAGTCTCTTGCTACACCACTTCCATGTTGAGGTAGCGGTAATAACTTTTTTGATTCGAGCATCACTGATGAGTCTTTTGTAGACGAAACGCGCGTCTGGCGTTAATACAAAATTTAATACAGGGTTGAGTTCAATATCGTAGCAGCTACGTATATCTATGTAACAACTAGTCTATATATATATATATATATATATATAGCTACACGTTCAACAGTCAAAATCTACGTAGCACTACGTAGCTGCTACGATATTGAACTCAACCCTGTTATTTATGATGTGTTAATGAATATTTCTGTTTCCTACAGTTGATTTTGGGGTCCTCTTCGCGGTCCGCGTATCAACTAGGTCGATTTCTTTGAGAAATCAGAGGGAATGATGAAAAATATAAAATTTATTTGTTCTCGCTACGTAACAAGAGAAAAGCTCGACGGAGCCTCGCTTTTCGTCCTATTTCTAAAGCTCATACAAATAAATTATGTATTTTCCGACAACATACATATATTGTATATATATATATCTACAATGGGTAAACCTTATACAATTACTCCTGAAGACTCAAATCAAATTTCGTGATTGTAGATTATCGTGTACTGCATGCAACTGTAGAGATTTGGTTTGAGCTGATTCGACCGTGATAGTTATTTTCCAATGTAACCAACACCAAAGAAATATGTAAGTGTACTCACCACTTTGAAAGGTCTTTGCCATGGTCAGTATTACCTGAAACGTTTTTTTAGAATTATTCTTTTACTGGGGCAAGACTTATATTGTATCAAAAGACCGAATCTCGTCTCCACAAAACACGAAAGGCAAAAAGATCAAGTGGACATTATTTTTTAAAAAGGCTTGCAGCATATCATAAACTATGTCTTACTAATCTGTATTCATAATAAGGATTCTTGTAACATGCTTAAAGTCGAATCTTATTCCTTATTTTTTTGTACCAGTACATAGAAAAATTATAGAAAAACTGCAATTTCAAATAAATGCAATGCAAAATATAACTGATGATATGTAACAAGTTGCACCCAACCCCTCCACCTTTTCAATGGGTTCCTGAATAAATCGCATAATAAAACTAAGACATTAAGATTACATATAGCGAAATGAGTGGACATGAAAATCTCGTTTAAATGGCATACACTTGTAGGATTTCTCTCAATAACCTTTAAGCTATCAAAAGGCCCTACTTCTCCACGGGTTTACATATATTTTCCAACAATGTGGGAACTCATCCACTAACATACGTACCATTGTTTTTTTTTTTTTTTTGTTTTTTTTTTATAACATTTTTAAAGTAGCTAAATGATAATGAACACACTGTCTTTTAGAATGCCTTTGCTATTACTTATCATTCCATACATTGAATGTTATATCAATTTTTAAATTGTGATAAAGATATATTATAACGCTGATACAATCATATGCGATTGTCCGTAACAGAATATATTTGTCTTTCAGTGACCTATGTTGTTTTAAAAAGCTTTATAAAATTTATATTCATCTCAAAAATTATTTAAGATATTAAAAGTACCTGTTTCATCAGATCTTCTATAGTTGAAGCTGTACACTGTCAGTAGTAGTTCTTGATATCCTGGAGTATTGTCAACCACGGTATAGCTGATCTGTATTTAAACAAAAAATTTGCTTTTACAAAAGTCAACAAATACATTTATAGTCATTATCTTTTATATCGGAAAACGAAATACACGTTTATTTTGAAAGAAATTGAATTAAATCATACTTACTTTTGCATCGATGTTAAATTTTCCAACATTTTCAAAGTCGACATTGGTGTTCAATTTATAAAGATATTCAAAGTTTTCTTGAAATTTTATAAATTTTGAGATACTAAAATCAAGAAATGTCAGAACAAATACAATAAACGATGGACGCAAATTCATATTTGTTAGTCAGAGCATTTCGTTTACAAATAAATCATGCTTCTAAGAAAAACAAAGTCTATATGAATATTTAATCAAGATGTTTAAACGTTTTGTTAAAGTGTATCCCACGTCTCCTTGTGCGCATATCCAATTGCAACGCACCTATCACGACCATAGAAAAATTATATAAAGACTACATATAAGGTGTTGACAAAAACCCATATTAATGATTAATTTGATCAACATGAATGCTTTGAAGAAATTTACAGAATAATTTGTTATTGGGAATACACATGTATTAATGCATAAGGTGAGTTTTATTTTCAAATACACAGTTTTTTTTACCGATTCATCTTCAAAATGCTGAATACGATTAAATGTGAGTTACTCGTGTTCATGAGTAAGTGGTCAGCATACGATTTGGGTTTCAATTGATTTATATTTTTTGAAAACTGCCCACAGATTGTAACGTTATATAATAGTATCGGTAAGGTATTATAGCTATTTTGAAATAGATAGTTATCAAAGGTACCAGGGGCCGTATGCATAAAATATCTTAACTCAAGTATTTCTTAAACTTAGATTTCACTAAGAATTTCCTTAGTTAAGTAAAATTTTTAAGTGGTATGCATAAACTTACTCAAGTCTTCACTTAACTAAGGAATACTTAAATCGGAACCTTTCTCTAATTACCGTATGATATGTACTAGCTCATCACATGTAATCATCCGTGTAAAAGTTTGTTATGATTATTTTAATTTGTTGATCAATGCATGTTTTTTTAAGGAGCTGTGGTTAAATTGATATTGGTATACATGTTAAACAAGTCAATAGAACGTAACATCGTATAATGCTGAGCAATTGGCTCATATAACAGTATATAAGACAACGCTTTTTAAGGTTGATGTTTTGACGGATGAGCATTGCAGGAAAATATTTCGGTATTCCAAGAATTTCCTCTACTTAATCTTTAATCATCTTTTAATGGGTGTAATATTTTCTGGATACAACAATATGCTTTGAACTCTCACAAAACATTATCAAGGTTTCAGTGGCGTAGCACACGACTATGAGTAGCACTGTAAGCAAATCATTTTATAAAACACTTTTTTCAATCAAATGTTTACTAATAGTTCAGCTTATTATGCGCTGACATTTCCCTTTCCAGACCCCTTATTTACATTTGCTTATGGTTTGAAAAAATCTATTTTGATGCGAAATTAACATTTTTATCACTTCCATTTTACAACAACAAAAAAGGGGGAGGGTAATTTTTTTTCCCAGGAATCCATATACAAACTATAGGGCATTTTTCAAAAGTCCTAAAACCAATTATTACAGTAAGTATATTCTCAACATATTAGCGTACTTATCAATATTTTCGAAACCGCAATACATCTCATTGAATATTTAAGGAAATATAAGAAGATAATTTGATACGAGTAAATAGCTTATATAATTTCATATAAATTCCGAATTCCATGGGGGTGTAGCAGTGGGGACATCTGACTGCCGTAACAGTGATTCCATAAACAATCATCTTATTGTTTTAACAAAATGGAGGTCCATGTCCACACACCCCTTTTATGAAAGAAATCCACCTCTAGGTAGGTCTTAAAACTTTTTGATTTTGTCCCTGTAAAGTGAAAAAATGTAGGGTATGCCCTACATCTTTAAAATAAAACTAAATTGAAAATTCAAATCAACTCCCCCCCCTCCAAAAAAAAAACCCACACACATGATATGAAAAATGTGGCTTTGCATGCCCTCTCTTCATTCCTTAATTCTGTTTTAACTTACGGTTATGATGCCCGTGCGGTGTATTTAGAAAATAAATAAAAACGGGCTCGTAAAGACTAAACAAAAGAAAAATAGAACCATGCATGAATTTCATGAGTATAAAAACTCAGTACTTTTCGGTATACACACGAGATATGGAAAATAGTATATAACTACCCACTGTTATCTCTTGATTTGTTGATTATGCGTGATTTGAAGAAAATTACGATGATCGTTAATATTTAGTAATAAAAAACGAATATTTAGTATTTTATTACTGACATCTAGTTATTAATCAATTTAATTGTAGGTATTAACCTATTTAATAAGGTTTATGTACCCTTCTGTAGCCATTTTTGTACGAACTTTTCAAACTTCAATTGTATCAAAACTACAGATAAAATGAATAATAGAGATAGGCCATTTTGTACATATTCTAAGGGGAAACTTGATGCAAAGCATTATTTTTTACTGTTCCATTGCATTTAATAGAAAAAGAGGACTTTGTGGCAAATAAATCAAGATTTTGTATAGAAAATCCACAGCCTTTATCCTTGTACTCTCATATTTAGCAATTTGATGACTGATAGATATAGGATTATTGCATGCAGTGCTAGCATTGATTTCCTTAAAACAAGTTTATAAATGTAGTTATTGGTTAAGACAAGTATAAATATGGCAAAAATCAAGTACACCTTTTAGGGTGCGCTCGACTTTAGTGACTCAGCACGAGGTGTTTTGGAATTTACAGGTTACTTAGAACTTTTTGTAAAAAATAAACACTAGCACATCATAGAAAATCAAGTGAGTAATTTATGTTTCAAATTTTATAACAAAAATCTCTGTATTAAAGGCTGTGGATTTTCTATAAAAATCTTGATTTATTTGCCACAAAGTCCTCTTTTTCTATCAATTGCAATGACACAGTAAAAATTAATTCTTTGCATCAAGTTTCCCCTTGGAACATGTACTAAATGGCCTATCTCTATTATTTATTATATCTTTAGTTTTGATACAATTGAGGTTTGAAAAATTCGTACAAAAATAGCTATAGAAGGGTACATAAACCTTAATGTTCTGCAAAAAACGCTTACTTTCGATTGATTTTTAACTATTTTTGAAAATTTAAGGCAGCTCTTAAACGTGTTATACTAGGCGTTTCCTTAGTATAAGGAGTTTTATGCATACCACTTAAGTTTTGTTGGCGTGATTTAAAACAACTAAGATTTTACTTAGGAAATACTTACTTTAAGATTTTTTATGCATATCACTTAGATAAAAAGGGCGGAGTTTCCATTACTTAAGTATCGTTTTAAAAGACCCAATAAATTCAAAAGTATCATTTATCAACATCTTAAGAAGCACAGTCATCCTATTAAATATTTAACAGTTCAACCTTTAGAAGTAGTAAATAAGCAGCCTGGTGAATCTCATTCCAAGTTTGTACGATCAAGAAAAATAAATGAATTAAATTGGATTAAAAAATTACAGACAGTCTACCCTCTCGGTCTTAATGATAATATCATGGGAATTGGCAATATATCAAGAACCGATTCTGTTAACATTTTGGATATAGTTTCTAAAACTGTTCGTAAAAATCGTTCTCATGGACGCAGAAAAAATCGCAATCAAAGAAAATTTCGGACCAACCATACAAATATTTCGGACCTAATTTCCATTTCAAAAAACAACGGCAGACATTATCTGTTAACCAAGCTTTGTTCTTTACCTATAAATAAATTAAATAAAATTTTAGAGGATTGCAACACAATTTCATATTACAGTCCTAAGTATGAAATTGTCCAAATTATAATGGCATATTGTTATTCTAAACTGTTTCCAAAAATTGATCGCCCTGAAGATCATAAAAAACATTTTATTAAAATAAAGTATGTCAATAAAGGTTTTGATTTTGTAAATATTGCCGGTATTTTTAACGACCATTCCGTTAAAGACAAAATTCCTGGATATTTTGATAATACTGAACTCCCTCTCATTTGTTATATTTACAAGAAATCTACCCGAAAATAATTTTTATGTGTTTAATTATAGCCAATTGTGTAAAGATGTAAATGTCACTGAAAATACACCTATGTCGTGTAATTGCAGTAATTCAGAATACACCTATGGACCAATTTCCCATGTTATAATAGGAGACCTTAACATCGTTCGCGACCGAGAGTTAAAATCATTCCTCAGTAAAGGACCTAAATATCGTCCCCCGTCAACTGTTAACTGGAATGAGTGTCGTAATATCATCAACGACTCACTCCGCGCCTACTGTTTGAAATGGGTAAAACGGGAAAAAGCTGACAAAAAATCTTTGGACTCTTTTTTTAATTCAGTAATGAAGATAGTTGATATTCGAATACAACATTTTAAAGAACATTTTACCCTCAACAAAAACTATAGAAACCCTATTTCGCGTATCAAAAATAAACTAACAGAACTAGCCAAGGAATTTGTTTTTGTCCCGGCTGATAAAGCTGCTAATAATATCATTATTGTTTGACGTAAATTTTATATAGAGGTTCTGCAAAAGGAAATCACGAATTCACCAACATTCCAACTGACTTCATCTTCAGAAAACGACATCTGTAACAAACATAAACTTTTAGCTACTTCTTTACAAGCAGAACCAAACACAATGAAAGTCCCAACTATGTACTGGCTTCCGAAGCTGCACAAAAAACCTTACAAATATAGATTTATTTCATCTTCCAGCCATTGTTCAACTACTAAATTGTCTGTTTTACTTACTAGTACACTTGGTACAATAAAAAACCTGATAATAAATTGTTCAAATAAGGCCTTTGAAAATAGTGGAATTAATTACTTTTGGAGTGTCAAAAACTCGTTGGAAGTACTTGATAAATTGCATGCATATATTGGTGATTTTGAATCTGTTCAAAGTTTTGATTTTTCTACCCTATATACCACTTTGCCTCATATTCTTATTAAGAAAAAATTCACATCCCTAATTAACTGGGCATTTAAAAAGTCGGAATGCGAGTACATATGTTCAAACTCTTTTAGATCATTTTTTAGTAGCAATAAACAAAAGAACTATGTCAATTGGACATGCTTTGATACTATTTATGCACTTGAATTTTTACTTGATAACATTTTTGTTCGCTTTGGAGATTCCGTATATCGTCAAGTTATTGGAATTCCAATGGGGACTAACTGTGCACCACTTATTGCGGATCTGTTTTTGTATTGTTATGAGTTACAATTTATGACTAAAATTAGCAAAGACCCATCAAAACAACATTTGATACAAAAATTTAACAATACTTTTAGATATTTGGATGATATATTGGCTCTAAATAATGACGACTTCAGTATGTATACTAAAGAAATTTATCCTGTAGAACTTACTTTAAATAAAGCTAATGATAACAATGACCACTGCCCTTTCCTCGATCTTGATATCTATATCATAAACGGGAAGCTTAATACAAAAATTTATGATAAAAGAGATGATTTTTCATTTCCTATTGTTAATTATCCATTTTTAGATGGTGACGTTCCCTTGTCACCATCTTATGGTGTTTATATATCTCAACTTGTACGATTCGCTCGTGTATGTAATAATGTATTAGATTTTAGCGAGAGAAATTTATGTATTACTGAAAAATTATTACACCAGGGTTTTCGATATCACAAACTGGTCAAAACATTTACTAAATTTTATCACCGGTATAAGGAAATAATTCGTAAATATAACTCAACATGCAGACATCTTATACGTTCAGGTATTTCACATCCAAAATTTTATGGAAATATTCTTTATAAAGCACAAAAATGTCAGTATTCTCCTCAGAAACTAACAAAACCTTTAAATAGACTTATTAAAAGGGGATATAGTTACGATACTGTTGTCAGGTCATTAAAGATTGCATATTTTGGCTTTAACATTGATTCACTGATAGGGTCTTTGCATCGGAACTAAACACATTTATTTCTAAAAAAACAGTTGTTGGCATGACACGGGTTATGTTCTTCTCATATATTTTATGATAGTATGATACTAAACCCCTAACGGGAGGGATTGTACCTGATATTCATATGATGAAGACATAATCTTTCAATCAGTTTAATTGAGGTCTGGAGCTGGCATGTCAGTTAACTGCTAGTAGTCTGTTGTTATTTATGTATTATTGTCATTTTATTTATTTTCTTTTGTTACATCTTTTGACATCAGACTCGGACTTCTCTTGAACTGAATTTTAATGTGCGTATTGTTATTGTTTTACTTTTCTACATTGGCTAGAGGTATAGGGGGAGGGTTGAGATCTCATAAACATGTTTAACCCCGCCGCAATTTTGCGCCTGTCCCAAGTCAGGAGCCTCTGGCCTTTGTTAGTCTTGTATGATTTTAAATTTTAGTTTCTTGTGTATAATTCGGAGTTTAGTATGACGTCCATTATCACTGTACTATTATGCATATTTTAGGGGCCAGCTGAAGGACACCTACGGGTGCGGGAATTCTCGCTACATTGAAGACCCATTGGTTGCCTTCGGCTGTTGTTTGCTCTATGGTCGGGTGGTTGTCGCTTTGACATATTCACCATTTCCTTTCTCAATTTAATTACTAAGGAAAATTTTAACTTAAGTAGCTTTATGCATACGGGCCCAGGCTTATAAATTAATACGCCAGATTAATATTGATATATGTTACAATAAAACATTCTTTTTTGTTTATGTGCACAAAAATATTTTGGCCACACGAAGGATAGTATGTTATCATACACATGTATTTAGTCTGCAAATTTTTAAATTCTGAACGTATGAAAAACTATGAAACAAGTCTCCCTTTCTCGCTAATTTGTGTTTTTTTTTATGATAAAGTCGTTAGTGAGATGCGTCTCCAAATTGAATTAAGCATTATCCTTCAACGTAGACGTTCCGATTTTCGCTGAATATTTCAAAGTTTTATATTTTGATAAAGCCCTTTAATCTTGCAGATACAACATAACATGTCTGACTTCCTCTATACATATGATTTATATGTTTTCTTTACTTTTTTTTTAAGAGGAGGTTGATTGAGTAATATTAAAACCAAAAGGAATCGACATACACAAATGTATGTAAATTCTTTCAGGGCTTTTTTTTGACGACTTTTGACTAGTTGCGCATTTCTGTTTGGAATTGTCGTTAATTTAGAGTGACTTATCATTTTCTAAATGGCACGCATAGAATCAAGATGATGATTGTTATGTGTAACAAATTTTACGCCAGTTTTTGTCTATTTGTTTTCGTGCATTTCAAATGGAAAAAAAAAATGTAATGACAATGAGAAGATGTGGTATAATTGTCAATGAAATAACTCGAAATATATGGCACGCCGTTTTTATATTTATTCAAATTTGAAGATATCTTATTTATTTAACAAGATATTTTATTAAGTATTAAGATATCTTTAATTTTGATAAGATATCTTATTTAATTTGAAAGTAAATAAGATATCTCTATTAGTTTATAAGATATCTCTATTAGTTTATAAGATATCTCTATAAGTTAATAAGATATCTCTATTAATTAATAAGATATCTTATAAAGTATATAAGACATCTTACTTCTTTATAAAGATATCTTTTAAATACATACTTTATAAGATATCTTATTTATTAATAGAGATATCTTATAAAATAATAGAGATATCTTATTAATTAATAGAGATATCTTATAAAATAATAGAGATATCTTATTAATTAATAGAGATATCTTATAAACTAATAGAGATATCTTATTAACTTATGGAGATATCTTATTAAGTTAAGAAGATATCTCTATTATAAACTATATAAAAGATATCTTATATAGTTAATAAGATATATTATAAATTAATAGAGATATCTTATATTTTAAATAAGATATCTTATATATTTAATAAGATATCTTTATAAACATTTTAATAAGATATCTTATTTAATATATAAGATATCTTATTTAATAAATCAGATATCTCAATTAATATATAAGATATCTCTAAAAGTTTATAAGATATCTCAATAAGATATCTCGAAAGTGAATAAATATAATAACGGCGTGCCATAGAAATATTGTTCAATCTCTAAAAAATCGCTTCTGTTAGTGTAAATGCCTGCAGACCAAGTTTGCGGATCATTACCCTTCACTCCAATAGCTCTTGGCGTTGTTTATTTTTTGATAGACGACTTAGACCGAACTACTTTTTGTAACCAATGTAGACAAGAAGGTGGCGTTAATAACACATATATAGCTCGATGCTGAAAACGTTTATTTTAACTTCGCGTTAATAGTTAAATTAAATAATAAACACAACATTAATTTGAATCACAATAAGATGTTTTGTAGTTTAATTTTTTCATCATTTAGCAAATTTCATGGAGTACAATTTTTTTCATTCACACACAAATATATTCACGCACCAGGCCATTTTATAGCTATAAATACGTTACCATCATAATTTCTGAGTATAACCCCAATTGCGTCATAGGTCAAATGGAAATAAGCCCGACTAAAAATAAACGTACTCTCACTGGTCCGGACCTATAACCCTGTTTACCCATATTCTCCCATTCCATTTCCATCTGCGACATCGGTCACACGTGCATTTCATGATTTTGTCTTTCACAGATATTACAGAGAACAGTTGTTTGTAAAGTTTTTGAATAGCTTAATTGCTTTTCATTTATTATCGGCTCCTAGGATTCGATATTAAGAATTGAACGATGGACAGTCAGTGCGTGAATTTTTCTTGCTACCTGATTGGAAGATATTACGAGACATGAATAATCAAAGTTTATTGATTGGTTAGGACAATCCAAACCTAGTAAATGTCCTTCAATCCCGTAGAATATCGGATTTGTCCTCTCTATTTTAGCAATTAGATTTTGCCTGGTCATTAATCATGCATATTCATGATATTGGTACACAGGTAACTTTTATCTATAAATAGTCGAATCTTCTGGAGTTTCGTAAACAGCAACGTTAAACGATGCATTACTACTTCATAACGTGTGAACTCACGTGTGTGGTAAAATTTGTTGATTGATGCACGTGGCTATTCTAGTAAATGAATTAATCTACAAAGCGAGAGCACTTTCCATTTTCATCAGCTAAGTGTCGACTAGCCCTTTTTGAAAGGCTAATGCTTGTTGTGTATATATAATTGGAAATTAATTCCCTTGTTTAGTTTTAATTTGTAAACAAAAACAAATTATTCGTGTTTTTTTTACTAAAGTAAAATGGACTTTAATTTGAATAGTCCTTACGTTAACATTCCTGGTTTGGACTATCTCCTGGATGGGTCACTCCCTTTAAGTCCCCACCCCCAAACTACCAGTACATTAACCGAAGTTTCGACAACGGTTTCTGGTAATGCTATCAATTTGACCCTTTCACAAGGTTCGGCCATGCATTTTTTTTTTTTTTTTTTTGGGGGGGGGGGGGGGGGGGTCCGTACGTCAACTTCGGTGACTCATACTTTATCTAGGCCTGTTAATTCATTGGGTACTATTTGTTCTGCCCCAGGTACAGCTATGGACTTGAACTTACCAGGTTCTAGACCCCCATTATCATATTGTGGGTATATGCTTCCCAACTCGGGCACCAAACCTGTACCCTCATGGGCTCAATCACCTTGGCCACAGTCTTACCCTTATGGTGGGTTTATGTCAAACTAACCTGGTTTTTGGCTTTATAGGAACAACTTTTATGGCCCCCTTCTGGGATAGCTACTGCTCAACCTTTAGCTCCTGCTCCACCAGTAGCAGTATCTTTGACTCCTGCAGTAGCTCCTTCTACCACCCTACCTGACTCTCGAGCTCAGTCTACTAGCTCTTCTCATGGTACGCAGGGTTCTGGTCTTGCGTCACCTTTGAATGGTTTACAGATGTTACTTTTGGACTTTGGCCAGTCTTTCAAGGCTGAATTTAATACTCTATCCAGTCGCATGACTCTACTGGAGAATAGAGTATTTTCTCATCAACCTTCTCCAGCTAAATCTGTAGAATATGATCGAAAGGGCTTTCCTCATGGATGCGGATGTTGAAAGTTCTTCTTCTCATAAGGTATCGAAGACGGCCCCTGAATCTACTTCTAAGTCAGTTCAACAATCCTTGAAGGATCTTATGGATAAGGTGTATACCTTGATGAGGGATGAAGCCCATATCCCTTTTGCCTCTCCTTCCAAGCCGAAGAAACCTTCTTCAACTTTTGAAGCTTCCTGTGGTATTTCTCAGGATACTGTGAGTTCTCGCAGTTCCTTTCCTGAATCTGTCCATATGGCTTTTGCTTTACAATTCATTAATGAAGGTATCGCTAATTCTGCTAGCGAACAGGTTGCCAATAACAATATCTCTGGATTTGGAATGTCAACCTTTTCTGATCAGGTTAAGTACAAAGATTTTGATATCTTTGACTCTTTGGATATTTGCTTAACAGCGAAGATACGGTTGTTCCAGCAGAAGTACGATCCTTCTTACTTCAACTGGATAAAGCTCTAGGTTCATCTCAGTTGCTTTTAATGGGTTCTATTGCTAATTGCACCCTGTCTTAAAGAGCAGAGTTTCTTGAAAACATTTCTGTTGCTGGGTCTTTGAAAGATTCTTTACTGAAATCTCCACTTACTGACAAGATGTTTGGTTTACCCGTACAGCGGGTTCAAGAGGAACTCAGAAAAAACCCTCCTCCAGTCAAAGATAATGTACAAGTTAACAATGGCAAGAGGTCAGTTAATGCTACTTCTAGTTCTGCTAGTACTTCTGATTCAGGTGGTCCTCCTTCTTCTGCTAAGAAAAGGAAGAATAACTACGACATACTGCAGAACAAATCCCATAACTCTGGTAAAAGCTCAGGTAAGCCTTCTGGTGGTTTTAAGGGTTCCAAGAAACCTGGGTTTAGTATCTAGGTTCTTGCCCCCTCGTACGTTATTGACAGCTTCCCCAGGGGAAAATTTACAACAAGTTCCTCCAAATTCAATACCAGTAGGGGGAGGTTTATCCAGATCCCTTGCTCCAGTAAACACGGAGTGGGAACTACATCATGTAGTTTTCAAATCTGTGACTCTTCATTGGGGGTCACCTCAGATAGATCTGTTTGCAACCAGTCTCAATCACAAACTTCCAACATTTGTGTCTCCGGTTCCAGATCCAAAATCTTATGCAGTAGACTCAATGAGCCTATCTTGGAAAGGAATGTTCGGGTACGCCTTCCCCCCCTTCAGGTTTCTCTACCCAGTACTTAAGAAAATAGCAGGGGAAAATTAAAAGATCATAGTTATTGATCCAGCATGGCCAACACAGTCTTTGTTTCGAGACCTTCTGCGCCTATCGTGTGCTTGTCCTCTAGTTCTACCTGTGAGAGCAGACCTTCTGTCTCAAATCAAGGGCAAGGTTATTTACCAAAATCCGGAAAAACGCCTGGCTTCTCTCAGGGATAGTCTCAGAAAGAGAGGTTTTTCTGAAGGAGCAACCAAGTATCTCACAAAGTCTGCCAGAGACTCCACTAGCATTGTCTATGATGCAAAATGGTCAATCTTCTCAGATTGGTGCAGTGAGCGGGAAATTGATCCTTTCCAGATCACTGTACAACAATTAGCAGACTTTCTAGTTTTTCTTTTTGAATCCAACAGATTATGTCCCTCTACTATAAAGGGCTATAGATCAGCTATGTCTCGAACTATTCATATTTCTGGTGGCCCAGATTTTGGAAACAATGAGCATATTTCACTTTTGGTTCGTAGTTTTAGTCTTGAAAGACCAAGACAAAAAACTTTAGTTCCTAAGTGGGATCTTGGACTAGTTTTATCCTTTTTAAAACTTCCTCCTTTTGAACCAGCAGAAACAGTAGACTTATGGTGTCTTTCTTATAAATGCTGTTTTCTTTTAGCTTTGGCTTCTGGTCGGAGAGGGAGTGAAGACAATAACAATCAAAACCAAGGAGTAAACAAAGATTCATAAAACCAAAGGACATTTATATCAACAGTTGTAAAACAACACGAACTCCACTAAAAACCGGGAGTGAAATCAGGTGCTCCGGAGGGGTAAGCATTTCATGCACATTTTCCTGAAATCCATGTCTTCTCCATTTCTGATGCTTGCCTTCGATTTAACAGGGATAAATCTTCTGTAACTCTTTTAACTGTTCCTGCTTTTTTGGCAAAGAATCAGATTCCAGATAAGGGTGCAGAACCAGTCGTGATTCCTGCACTCCCCAGTGATTCCATTTCTGTACTTTTATATCCAGTAAGAATCCTTTATATTTTAAATTATCTGGATAGAACGAGTAGTTCACGTTCTGTTTCTAACTCAAAACTCTTTATTCCTATTAAAAAAGGAATCTCAGATCTTTGTTAAAACTATTTCTACTTGGATATGCAAATGCATATCTTTAGCTTATAGTTCTTCTAAGGCAGAACTTTTGAATAGTTTTAATATTAAAGCTCATGATGTTAGGGGTATCTCTACATCCTGGGCTCTAATTAACAGTGCATCTTTAGAAGAGTGACTGTCTGCAGGTTTCTAGAGAAATGAGAACTCTTTCATATCTCATTACCTCCAATCTATGTCTACTTTTGCTGAGAGCTTATACTCTCTTGGACCTATAGTTTCTGCACAAAGATTGAACTTTCCTCCTGTTTCTTCTGTTACAGGGGATTCAGCTTTACGTTAGATTCTGTGACTCAGAATTTATGATGGTAACGTATTTATAGCTATAAAATGTTCAAATGTATTTTAGTAAATTTGGATTTTATTAGATAGATACTTACCATCATAAATTATAGGTCCCACCCACCTCCCCTTCATCCCCTTTCCTTACGTTTCTGTCTTGGGGAAATTGAATGGGAGAATATGGGTAAACAGGAGTATAGGTCCGGACCAGTGAGAGTACGTTTTTTTTAGTCGGGGTTATTTCCATCTGACCTATGACGCAATTGGGGTTATACTCAGAATTTATTATGGTAAGTATTTATCTAATAAAATCCAAATTTACTTTAAATTTTGAATATCTAAATGACACAAATAGGTCTATACAATTTACGTGTGATAGAGGTTACGTGTGTGAAAAAAACAAATTCCTTTTCCAATTTTTAAGAATCATAAGAACGTAACGTCTTTTAAATATATTTTTTTGGTGTATAAAGAGAACCAAGTCACCGTCACAAACATATCATAAAAGTCTTTTCGACGGAATTGTTAAATACTTTTAAAATCCATTTAATCTATATGTTTAATATACTCAGATCGACGTCCGATCCGAACTCTAATAGACACCCGTTCCTCAAATTAAGAAATAATTCCTACATGTCAAGCTCTATGCTCATTTTAACATGGGCAGGCGTTATATTTGTCGATATTTTACACTTGACTCAAGCTAGTGAACAATTGTAGCTAACAATTAGCCAGCCAAAAATAAGAAGGTATAACTAAAAACCACATTTTTACATATTTCACATAAGGTAAGACAATCACGTGTTTTTCGACCAAGCCAACAGTTACAAATACCTAACAAAGAATATACCTTTTTCATATTACCGACTTTTGACCCCGGGTTCTCCAATTGAAAAAAAATAACCTTATGAGATTAAGGGTGGGGGGACGTAAGTTAATGTTGGACCCATTACAATAAATTGTGACGGGCAAAGACAATAGGTGTTGTAGAGGAGACAATGGCACATCTTTTAGGAAAATCTCCAGGGGGTTTATGTTCGAAAATCTGAAGTTATAAAATTGTATTGGGGGGGGGGGGGGGGGTTGAAGGGGAGGGAAGGCCTATTTTAGTTAATTTTGGACCCATTTATAGAGATTGTAACAGTCAACGACTATATAGGTGTTGAAGAAGAGAATTTGGCGCACGGTTTAAGAATATCTTCAGAGGAGCTTATGTTCGAAAATCTGAAGTTACTGTTAGAAAAATTAAATTTTGAAAACACAAAATAAGGTTATGGGGTTGACCAATTTAAGTTAATTTTGCACTAATTTATAGAGATTGTGACGAGCAACGAATAAGAAGGTGTTATAAAGGAGACTTAAGCACACCGTTTAGAAAAATCTCCAGAGGGGTTTTTGTTCGAAAATCTGAAGTTACGTTTAGAAAACTGAAGTTTGAAATTGACAAAATGAGATTTTGGGGGAAGGCCAATTTAAATTAATTTTGGACCCATTTATAGAGGTTGTGACGTGCAACGACTGTATAGATCTTGTAGAGGAGACATTGGTGCATCGTTTAGTAATCCCAAGCGTGGTTTATGTTCGAAAATCTGAAGTTACGGCTAAAATCTAAAATCGTGAAATTGACAAAATGCTATTAGGGGGTAGGCCAATTTAAGTTAATTTTGGACCCATTTATAGAGATTGCAAAGACTGTATAGGTCTTGTAGAGGAGACATTGGCGCATCGTTTAGGAAAATCTCCAGACTGGTTTATGTTCAAAAATCTGAAGCTAGATTAAAGTACTTAAATTGTGAAATTGACAAAATGAGATTAGGGACTACGACAATTTAAGTTAGTTTTGGACTCATTTATAGAGATTGTGACGGGCAACGACTAAATAGGTCTTGTAGAGGAGACATTGGCGCAATTAAAAAAAAAAATATCTCCAGACTGGTTTGTGTTAAAAATATCTGAAGTTACGATTAAAAAACTGAAATTGTGAAATTGACAAAATGAGATTACGGGGGTAGGCCAATTTAAATTAATTTTGGACCCATTTATAGAGATTGTGACGGGCGAGGAGACATTGGCGCACCTTTTAAAAAAATCCTCAAAGTGGTTTATGTTCGAAAATCGGAAGTTACTGTTAAAAAACTGAAATTGAGAAATTGACAAAATGAGATTAGGGATAGACCAATTTAATATAATTTTGGACCAATTTATAGAGATTTTGACTGGTAACGACTATAAAAGTGTTGTACAGGAAACATTGGCGCATCGTTTTAGGAAATCCTTAGAGTGGTGTATTTTCGATAATCAGAAATTACGGTTAAACAACTGAAGTTTTAAAAAAGACAAAATGAAATCAGAGGGGTAGGCCAATTTAAGTTGGTCAAATTTATAGATATTGTGACGTGTAACGACTTTACAGGTGTTGAACAGGAGACATTGGCGCATCGTTTAGGAAAATCTCCATACCGGTTTATATTCGAAAATCTGAAGTGACGACTATATTGGTGTTGTAGAGGAGACATTTGCGCATCGTTTAGGAAAATCTCCATACTTGTTTATGTTCGAAAATCTGAAGTTACGATTAAAAACTGAAATTGTGAAACTGACAGAATGAGATTACAGGGTTACGCCAATTTAAGTTAATTTGAGAACCATTTATAGAGATTGTGACGGACAATAGGGTAGACATTGGCGTATTGTTTACGAAAATTCCCTGATTGGTCTATGTTCGAAAATCTGAAGTTACGGTTAATATTGAAATTGTGAAATTGACAAAATGAGATTTGGGGGGTAGGCGAATTCAAGTTATTTTTGGACCCATTTATAGAGATTGTGACGGACAACGACTAAATAGGTGTTATAGAGGAAACATTGGCGCATCGTTTAGGAAAATCTCCAGAGGGGATTATATTATAGAATCCAAAAGTCATTTAAACCCCCCCCCCCCTAATCTTATTTTGTCAATTTTAGTTTTTTAGTTCTTTAATAGTAAAATCCGGCGTCAAAAGTCAGTAATATGAAATAGGTCTATTATTTGTTAGGTCTCTGTGACTGTTTGCTAGGTCGAAAAAAAAAGATGATGGTCTTATGTGAAATTGAGCGTTCGCGAAGTGTAAAATATAGTCAAAAATGATTAGCCTATTGTTGACTGTTTGACACATTCCCTATTTCCATTCTCAATTTTACTATCCATGTTAAAATGAGCATAGTTGTCTCATTGGCAATCATACCACATCTTCTTTTTTTTATATATATAGAGCATGACATGAAGGAATAATTTCGATTTTAATAGGCCAAATACAGTAATTTTATATGTCGAAGCGTACTGAAATACCCTGAGAATGTCTGGTTGTTCTCGTTTTAACCCTGTGGAATCTGTACATTACATTTTCATATATTCAATAAGTTTAAAAACCCAAAAGCAGGGTAAATATATGTCGTTTAATAATATATGATAGATTTTTAAGTAAACTGCTAAAATGTACATAATTATTTGATTAGAATAACATTCAAAATAACAAGAATATAAACATCATTTCTATTTGCATGTGTCAAACATAATTTGTGCTAATTAGAACACGGCTTTGTTTACAATTCGTTATAAGGACGTCATATTAATAAAGTAAAATCACAAAAATACTGAACTCCGAGGAAAATTCAAAACGGAAAGTCTCTAATCAAATTGCAAAATCAAAGATCAAACACATCAAACGAATGGATAACAACTGTCCAATTCCTGACTTGGTACAGGCATTTTCTCAGTTATGTAGAAAATGGTGGATTGAACCTGGATTTTAAGCTAGTTACACCTCTCACTTGTATAACAGTCGTATCAAATTCAATTATATTGACACGATGGGTGAACAAAACAAACAGGCTGAAGCTCAAACAGAAATTACGGGTAAAAATGTGGAACAGCAGGTGAAGAATCGACGTCCAAATCGTTAGAAACTGTTAGTTTCTTAGTCTACTTGAGAGCGGTATTTGGTTTGGTAAGATTATTTAGTAGTTTATTATCTTTTATAAGCTGACGTCAACTGAATATATATATTTTGATTTGATTTTTTTTAGAGAATTTCAATTATGGAAAGACACCAGTTTTACTTTGTAGCTGGTTTATCATTATGCTTACTTGGATCATACTTCGCACTGGAAAGTTGTACTGCTAAAAGGTAAATTATTAATGTTAAAAATCAACCCCAAAATACCTTTTAAAACATGTTTGTGAGATCTTTACCATCCCCTCACATAAGACAGTGGTGCAACAGCACAACATATGGACAGACTGTTTTAATCAGTAGATGACTAGTAAGATCGAAACGAAGCACAACATTATTAAACCAGGAATTTCGTTACCATAAATTACTGAAAACCTTTACTAAATTCTCTCATATATATACAGATTTGGTTTTGAAGTTTGGTTGTACCATTAGAAAACTTATTCCAACGGGATAGTACATTCTCATTTTTAGCAAAAATGACATTTACCGTGCCCGGAAATTTAGAAACGATCCTGGTAAACTTATCGATCCTTATCAGTGACGCTATTCCAATGTTAACTTATGATTAAACCATTTACACAAAACTAAACATCAAACGGTACGCATTTATTAGATAAGTATAAAGTTTGATAATATATATTCATACAATTCGTTATCTCATTTTTGTAAAATTCGTTATCATGATTTTAACCAGTTATCACGAGTTCCCCCAAAATATGATTACAAAAATTGTTATAAATTATTCCGGTAATCACGGATTGAATCTGTGAAACGAATATTTCAATTCGTGATAACGATTTAAAGTTCGTGATTTTGATTTAAAATATAGATATGTCCTGTACATGTTGCGATTTTGTACATGTTATAACATGAGAGACCAAATGACACAGAAATTAACAACATTTTGCTTGTTTCAGGTGCGATATTGAAAAACAACTTTCCAGAAAACAAAAAACTACTACGTTGTGCTTAAGTTGGAGTTGGTTTTCATGTTCAAAATATAGGTACAATGTATATTGATACAAATAATCTCACACGTGTGCATCATAATTAATAAATGTATACTATATGATAAAACATCTATCAAATTATGGTTTCTAATCGTAAATTCAAATCAATTTTTCTACATTTATATGCAAAATTAATAGCAGCAATATAAAAAAAAAATGCTATTTAGTTTCTTATGTGGAAGAAAAACTTAGCTTACAAAAATACGAGTTTGGATAAAGATATACAGTTGTCATCCTTGCTACAATATGCATTTTAGTGTTATAAAGGATAATAAATTGATTACTCTTTTTTTTTTTGCTTTTAGCATGCAAATTTATTACAAAATGGAGTGTTGTAATGGATATGGAGGATCTTCCTGTCTAGGTAAATAGTCTATGGTATTCATAAAAAGGCTCGTTTCCATTAAAAAACAGCACATAACAGCCCAAAATATAAGTAAAGGTTTCTGGAACATTTACTAGGTACTTTCTTGATTAAAATTTTAGAAAGTGCAGGCTTATTGAAATAGATCAGTAAAAATCGTCTAAGGTCCTCTTTGCCTATAAGAAATATTCGTTTACCAAGTTTAGCAAAATGTGTCATTAAAATTATGCAAGTACGCATACACTGGCTATTGAGTGGATGGTACCCCTGGGGACTGATAGTTACATGGCAGCACAATATCCAAACTTGTGGAAGATAAAAAAAAACCCGATACATAATAAGATTTATGTGCGCGCAACACATCAGATATAAAATTAATGATATGCAGGAACTTCTGAACATGTAGAATTATGACTGTATTCGTTCGGACTTTTCCTTGTGATGGTTTAAAAGTAAGAAAGCTACTTTTTGTCTGTCGATACTTTAATTTTTTATATTAGTTGCATGATCTTATTATGTTCGTCACACATTCCTCCAGTGGTTTGTTAATTTTTTTTCATGAGAAATGTTTCTTCTTTAAGACTTATCTTGAACTTTCTTTCTACCACATCTTTGAGTAAAATTGTCTCCAACAAACGTAACGTAAACAAATGTTTCATGCCATTTAGATACCGAATAGAACTTTCTGGATATTCGCCTTGCATGTGAAAATTATTAAATAAAAAGTATTTTTCGCGAACGGAACTGGTAATTATTTTTGGTAATATTTATTGAGTGAAGTATGTGAATTCTGTACATATAATTAGATGAGGGTTTTGTTGACGAGACAGCAACAGATTAAAACTATAAAAAACAGAGTAGGCATCAACAGGTTAACGTTTGAAGACCATGCCCTATTGCTAAAGAGTAGTACGATGAGCAACATGTATAGTTGTTAACTATTATGTAGTTTGGTCTTGGTGGAGGGTTGTCTCGTTGACTTTTGTAATCTATTTTCTTGACAAAGATGTAAAGCTCTATATCTATAAGTCTTACGATTCTTTAAACTGAACAGAAAAAAAATGTGTATACCTGAACAGCTATTAAACAAGTATAAATATACTATCTTTGAAAGAAAATCTCATATGTTATCCTAAACCTTCATTAATGTTAGTGCATGCGTCTGAGTTATAGTCTTCTCGTACTCTTAATTCATCGAAAGCTTTTCCTTATTCAGTCACCATAACAATGCCATGTCTCGTTAGAAATGCAAGTGTAAAAGGAAAAATTTGCAAGAGAAGGTAATCGATATAGAAAGAAGATATTAAATCCATTCGGAAAAAAAAAATTCACCAAATCATCAACTGCCAAGACAAAGTTTGATGAACTTATTGAAACGCATGGAACTACAGTATATAAAAAAAACACAAAAAAACCCCGATATTTTACCATCTTCATGGGCTCCATGAGTCTGTGTTGATTGTTTGTCAATGTTACACTCGGAAAAGTATTTACAGCACAAAATCACAAAAAGTTAATTAGCCTTAAAATTATCACTAGAAACTCGTTTTACTAGTACATAACTTTAATCGATCGCGAATTACTTTGATAGAAACTACCATGCATAGATCTGCCACTTGCAACAACTTTTTTTAAGAATAACGCACGAAATCTGACAAGTCGGTAAGCTATATCTTCATATGGAATGATATGTAATAAATGTATTACTAAGATCTCTTTTTTTAAAGCTCAATGCAATAGACTGACCAAAACCAGTACAGACGGGGCATGTAATTTACACTATACGAATGACAGCGTCCCCGACAGGAATTCATTATATGTAGAAAGAAATAGTGGCGGAACTTGTGTTTTACCAAATAAATGTGAATGCTGCAACAAGGGATTTTATGCAGATCATACTGATGGATACTGTAAAAGTGAGTCTATCCTTTTTAAATTCTTTTCTCTCTCAAGTTAGAACAATATTATCATGCTTCAATTTCCGTCTGACATTTTGTTCAAAAGAAATGATGCAAAATATAAAATTGACTCGGACGTATAAAGCTAGCGCAAAAGAAACAAAGAATGTGTGGTTGGAAAAATATTTCGGGTTTTTATAAAACTTTGTATGCATTTAGAACTCTTTGAACTGTACCTTAATATTGAAAAAAACCTAAATAAAACATTTATACTTCCGGAGATGCAGTCTTTTTGAAAATGTTACAATAAATCTATCAAATAAAACTGAGAATGGTATTGGGGAATATTTCAAAGAGACAACAACATGACAAAAGAACAGAACAGCCCAAGGCTACCAATAGGTCTTCAACACAGCGAACAATTCTGGCTTCAGGTAGCCCATTAAGAAAAATGTGTCAGATATAGTATAGATGATATATAAAAAGCGGCGACTGAAAACTTTGGTCATTAAAAGAATACTGCGGTCTATAAACACCGGCAGGTAGACCTCTACCAACAGTTTCCATGCAATAACTAAGTCTTATAACCATTGCTTTTCAAATTTCTAATATGTTTTTACTGATGACATGATGGAAGTCAGGTTCAGTATGAACGAGGCTCGCTTTTAAGGTAAGGAGTTATGGTCCTTGATAGATTGGTAAATGGAGCTATTTGACGTTTCAGTGCAATATCTTCTGAATCAGCCTTAATTCTTAAAAGTTTAATTTTATATTACCAAAATGGGATTACAAAACTGACGAGTATTACTGTAACTGTTCAGGAGTTTTTTTCCTTGATAGGTTGGACAAAAACATTCAGTTATATCGTTTCGGTACAACAGTTCAACCAATGCTTTTAAAATATGAATTATGTTGTTAATTATGACAAAATGCAAGTGACGTTTGATATGGTTAATTTTTACTCTTGCCGTTTAGGAGTTCTTGATATATTAGAAAATAATGCTTTTTGTCGTGTTCGAGCACTACCTTATATACTGTTCAAATTAATGATACTCAAATTGAGGCCAAGTTCGATATTGACTAATTTCCCTATTGACAGTCATGAGCTAAGGTCCTTGACAGATTGGAAAGCTTACTTGTTGTTTCCTGGCAATAGATATTTTTATCCAATGCTTTTAAAGTTTTGATATGTAATTGCGAATGACAAACTGGAGTTTAAATTTGATATTGACGAATTTCAGTTTGCCGTTCATGAGTTATGGTCGTTGATAAACTTGACAGGGTATGTTAAGTCGGTTCCATGCAATAACTTATGAACTGTCCAGCTAATGATTTTCAAATAAACATATGCTGTTACTGATGCCAAATTAAAGGTTTGATATTGATTATTTTCACAAATGAACATATGAACCTTGTTGGATTGAAACATATGCACATAACGTGCCAGGTCAAACAAGCTTGAAATGAAATACACGGATAAGAGGAATATTACATTTTTGAATCTTTTTAGGTGATGAAAAAGAAATCGAGCGCGTTAAATATGAGGAAGAAAATGAAATTAAGACCATACTGATAAATCAAAACTACTTGTTGTTGAGTCGCAACGTTTTTAGCTTGGTACCTATGATACAATACAATACAATACAAAGTTTTTTATTGTCAATTATGACGCCCAATAATTTGAGCAGTACAATTAAGTTCAATTTCATACAAATGATTACATATTGATTACATTGATTATTTAACAATTAAACAAAGTCAAGTCTTTTTCAACCAAATAAATTCTGCAGAAAAGATATATATATATATATATATATATATATATATATAGTTTTACAATATAATATAGATGGACAAACTACCGGTGACTTAACTGTATCTAGAATTAATTTTCTCTCTTTGAATAAAGTACACAATAATAAACTTACTTTTTTAATTATAACATTATCCTCAGATGACATTAACCATATTAATTTTGATTTATTTGGGAGGCTTTTAAAGTTTTTGTTAACCCTATTTAAGTAGTCTATATATTCAGATCTTTTATTTTCTAAAACAGGACACTGAAGAAGAAAATGAATTTCATCTTCAACTTCAGTGTTACATAATTTACATATTCTATCCTCCACTCGAAGCCCCACATATCTGCCTCTTTCAATTTCTAATTTATGTGCACTGACTCTGAACTTAGTGAGTAGTCGCCTTTCATCCTCATTTAAAATTAATAAGTACTTTTCCATATAAATATTTTCTTTAAATAATCTGTAAGTTTAGTTTATTTCCATGCTGTTTATTTTGTCTATCATTGTAAAGTTCAGATTTCCAGATACAAGAATATTTCTGTTTTAATTTCCGGTAAATTAGTGATTTTAAATCCATCTTTGAATTTTTAACAAGTTTAAGATCTATATCAAGATATTTCATAAGAATAGCAATACAACTATACCAACTATTTTTGTTTAAACTATTTAGTGATCTAGAGACATTCATATGAGTTGAATTTTTTTTTCAGTATGCCCATATATACCAATGTGTGACTATAGAAGCTGCCACTCGCCTCATGGACATGGGAACGAATGTGTGTATTGTAAATATGAAAATGATAATATACGTTATGAACGAGCCTATAAGTACAACACCATAACCATTGCATGTGAAAGTGAGTGTTAAATTGCAATTTCAAAACGTACTTAAAAAAGAATCATTTCGTGTAGTATAATCCTATAGTGTACAAGACTTCGCATTTTCCTTTTGCTTTCCTACGTTTTTATGTTGATATTTCATGTGACATTGATATGAACTTTTCCAAATAAATTCAGACTACTACAAAAATCAAATTATCATGACCAAACACTATGTAGAAAGGCATCACAACAATTGAACATTTTGAAGAAAAAAAATCTAGTGTATACAGTATTGGTATTTTATCAAAATTAAACAAAGTAACTTTTTTTCACACACTTTAAACTGGATAAGATTTACGTTTTGTCCATTTCTTTGCATTTACGTGAATTAAATGAAAATAAAATAGGGAAAAAATCAGAAGAGAACTCTGCGATTTATATTCAATGATTAACGATACATTTCTTTGTAAAGCTCACAAGCATTGAATTTCTCTTACAATTAAACGCATGTGAACGACTACGCAATAGATACATTTAAAATGATAAACAGTCTAGCTCCCCCTAGTCTGAATGAGCTCATACACAACAACGATGTTAATCAAATCTTTTCGATTTACTGCACCCTTGTATAAGAGAAAAAAAATAACATTGAAATGTGCAATACGAAAGAAAAGTCCTTCTTGAAGGAATAATTCTTTCAATATCGTTGATATCAATTTAAGAATGGTTTGATTATTATACACAGAGAAACTTAATGCATTTAAATCATATACAGAGACTTGTTCCTGGAGACCAGACAGTACCAGATGTTTTCCTGGTTATTGTTCGGACGAGTATGCAGATACATGTGTTTGTACTGAAGGTTTCGGTAGTCCATCAAGCCACTGTATTGAAAGTAAGTAAAATATAAACATTTATAGCGCTCGTAATAACAATGCCAAATATTCATCGAAACTTCATTACTACATCTACCGGTATGATATCAACAATCAAATCTTGGGTAAAGGTGGTGTGAATAAGATCTCGGATCATGATATGTGCCATACAATAAAGCTAATTATGTTTTACATGTATTTTGCAGTAACAAAAGCAATCGATGTACTCCATGCCCAAGTGATCTTCATGGATGCAGAAAACACTACGGTGTCATCTCCAGAAAATGTGAATAGCCCCAGGAACGTTCCAAAGAAATGGACCAATAATAGACAATTGAATACAATGGAATTTTCTCTAGGAGCAATTTACAATGCAACAGGAAATATACCAAAGTTTGGTGAACACACTGATACCATAAATGGCAAAATTCTGAAGCATTATGTTACCGAATTTAAGTATGGTATTATTTCAGGCGGGATGAAAGCTATGTTAATCAGAGGTAATTTTTTTTTATCTTCTACATAAAACGTAGTTTACTTGCATAATTTGCTTATTTTAAATACTGGTTAGAAAGAATTATTTTCTAACCACAGTAATAGATTTTATAAAAAAGTTTTTATTTGAAATATTCAAATCAATATCGATATACAAAACAGTATAATAGATTTTTTATATCATCTTTATTTGAAAGTTTAATTTGATAGGATTACATTTTTGTCTCCAAAATTGATATGGAGATGACATCAAATTGACATTATTATACTATGTACCAGTTTTAATTTTGACTTGTTATATCAACGAATGTTCCTTGACAAGACGATTTACATAATTGCTTAATTAACAATTATACATTTATTTCAGACCATGTTGCAACTGTATCCATTTTCAATGAAAATTGCCAAATTGATATGACACTAACTTCGCCTTTCCCAGTCAAGTCAGAGTTTCGCTGTCAAAAAAGTTTAAAATTTGCAGACCAGTTTAGACATAATGATGAGTAAGTACACTACAAATATTTACAACGTAATCTATACTGTTGTATCCAAGGCTATATAGTTTTTCTCAAAGACTACAGTTTTTCTCAAAGACTACAATTATGGTTGAATAGTTTTCGATTTGTAGTTCTGAACTAATTCTGTCGAAATATAACTATATGTTTCATTTTCATTTTTTGTCGCTAGTGAAAATTGAAAATCGATCGAAGATAAGGTGTGGCTCTATTTAGAATTAAAAAAAAATATAACATGAAACATGATTAAAATATTTTGATTCTGAATTTTGTATCTCGGATGGTTTTTTTTGTCATCAAGGAAATACATTATGTTTTTTTTTTCAATTTTTTTACAACAAGTAAATAAAGGCAACAGTAGTATACCGCTGTTCGAAATTCATAAATCGATTGAGAAAAAAAAATCCGGGTTACAAACTAAAACTGAGGGAAACAGATCATATATAAGAGGAGAACTTAAGACACAACAGAAACACAACACTAAAAAGTAATACACACAGAAACAAAGTATAATAATATAAAGATGGCTATTTTCCTGACTTGGTACATGATATTTTAAGAAAAAAATGGTCGGTTGAACCTGGTTTTGTGGCTAGTCAAACCTCCCGCTTTTTTGTTAATGTTGAATATAGTTCAAATGACAACATGACATAACAGGACTACACTACAAATAAATGGGAGAATATATAGGACAGAGAAACACACAAATAATAGCTATTAAAAGGTACCAGGTTTATAATTTAATACGTCAGACACGCGTTTTGTCTACGCAAGACTAATCAGGACGCTCAGATCAAAAAAGTTCGAAAGCCAAAACAAGTACAAAGTTGAAGAGCATTGAGGACCAAAAATATACGTATAATTACTTAGCATGAACTACATACAGTCTTTCAGGAAGCTGAATCCGGAAACACGTGTTGGACGTACAGAAACTAGATGCAGAGGTTTAACTTGTACCAGGCCAACACTGCTGCTGATGTACTCGACATCATATTTAATATTCGTTATATCTAAACAAACGTTTTCCTCATATTTTAAAAAAAGAAAGACTATGTGGAAAGAAAAGAGAAGGGGTGCTGATGATCACAATAAGCGGATGGTTCCAATGTGCTTACGAATTTTCGTAGGTCGAGAGAAACTGGCAATGTCGTGGCAGATTAAAACAAACAATGACGAAATGTGCAAACTGACAATACCATGCGGAAACCAATTCTCTCTTTTGAAACAGTGACCTTTTCATTGACCTATTGACCAAAAGAATCGAAAAGATTCTTCTTCTTCTCTACATTCCATCTGTATCTATTTTTCATTTTAATCATGAAAAACAATCAAGTTAAAAAAAAGCAGAAAAGAAAACTAAAATGAAAAATATACTAACCCCATCAAAAACTAATAACTTAAGTATTCCATGCATTATTTGAAAGAAGGATATATATACCGATGGATAATGTAGCAAAGAAAAAGAATGTATTTGATTGTTGGTTAATAGGACAATGTCAAGCTAACTGTTACAAAAAAAAAAAAGGTTTCCGCATGGTTAATCAGTTTTCACTTGTGGATTGAAATACTTATACAGGTGATAGATTGAGAAAAATGGAAGGAGCATAAATAATTTTTGTTTAAAAGGTCAATGGTTAAGATCACGGTCACTTAAAACAGTGAGGTCAACATGTCAAAGGGCAACGTAATTATATAAAATAAGATTTAAAATGGTTTTCAGAATAGTGGCATACTATGAATTGTTACATAATGATACAGTATATGCATACAATTGAAATAACCATCCTTTCCTTATCACATTTTTAAAATAAACTTTATATTTAAGTTCTTGTGATATTCAATTTATAGGTTAACAATATTAGTTGAGCTTGAAAATGGAGGATATTATGTATACGAGAACAGAGATGACAGACACCGTTACAAAATTGTTAAGAAGTGGCCTACGCTGTCGGTTAATTTGAAGGGAATAAAAACGGTCGAATCTTACAAGATTCACTGGGATACAGAGCTACCATACTATTATTGCATTAAATCGTTTTGTGATTCTCTACCTCTCTATGTACCTGATACATCAAAATCTGTTAGTATAATTTTATCCTTTAATACTGAACTCATAGCAAGTATAATATTAACAAAATTTAGTTTTTTTTTTGAGTTGTAAAATACACCTCATTTTTTCAAAAGTACACTATCAGGTAAAAATAGGAATAATATATAAAAACAAGAGGCCAATCAAATCCATCATAGATTGACATAGTATATTGCTAACTGAATTCTTAAAAAGCGCCTGATTATCATATAATTCACATTTTTCTTTCCGAAAAACCTTTCTGGAAATGATATTTCCCATATCAAAATACTAATAACCAGTCAAAAATATATAATACTTTACTGTTGGAACGCATTAAAATCATGTTTGGAATAACTGAATGCTGCATACATTGATTCACAATTCAATCTTTTAAAAAAATAACACACATATCTATATGAGCATATCATTCTACAATTCTTAAGTGAAATATATATATATATATATATCATATAAAACGTTTAGATATTAGTCAACTATTTTTCTCGAAGGTGCTAGATCGATCGTTATGAGAAGTAAATAAATTATATAAACGCCTAAAAAGTGTAAAAAAAACACTACAATATTAAAAAAAAATCGAAAGGTTTCCGCGGAATCCAGTGTCTCGAATTCTTTTGCTTTTCTCTATGTGTTTAGTGTGATAGGGGAATGCACGTAATAGAGTTACAGATTTCCGACGACGACGGAATGAATATGTCTCGCTTTTTTAAACTTTAACTGCAGACTGGATGAAGCATGTGTAATGTTAACTTGAAGAAAATACTATGTCCATTTATAAGTAATATACGGAAAAACAAGAAATACATTTTTACAAAATTTCATTCTAGATTTTGATCAAAAACATTCAAGCTTCTGTCCAAGTTTGGCACAAATCAGGGAATGTTTAAGAAAGTAATTATTATTTTAAAAACTTTATTCACAGAGTGAATGTGATGTTAACTGGCAAAAAATCTCAGTCCATTTATAAGTAAAATACGGATAAACAAGATTTTTTTTACAAAATGTCTTCTGGATACTATCTTAATATGATCATAATCATCTCTTCTGTCCAAGTATGGTTGAAATCCAGGATAGTTTAAGAAAGTAATTAAAATTTCAAAAAACTTTCAATAACTTAAACCACAGAGTGAAGTTTTTTTGGACGCCGCTAAAGACTAAAAACAATTACTCTATATATCAGCACAGCAATGTAAAATCTGCATCTGCATTTTTGCTCTTGCTTTTTATCTTGAAACTTTAACTATTGGTAAATAGAAATTTAGAGGGCTAAAAAGTTCAGCAAGACCGAATCCGCAAATAAGTCATAATTGCCAAATGTCAGTTAATTCCTTATATAAATTGTTGTCCTTGATTGACGATTGTTTATCGTGTATTTCTTTTTCTCTCTATCATCCGGAACACTATAAGAGAAAGATAGAGACGTTAAAAAGCAAAAACAACTAGATTTGCCATTGCAAGCAATAGCGGATGGCACCCTTCCCCATTGCCAGGTGAGCGGCAGCCATTTTTGAAAATTCCCAAGTCAAAGAACTCATCTACAGATGTCTATTAACATTCTTGTAAAGTTTCCATAATTTTGGAGCATTTTGAAATTTTTGAAATTTTTGCTATTTCCATGGTAACGGGTTCCATTTCCAAAATTCCAAAGACTAGTGCCACTTTTGGACATGCCATGTTAGATATCCATAAAGTTGTAGAAGGTTTGATCTTATATTTTTGCAGGAAATGCATCTTCGATGTGTTTTCCCATAGGGCCAATGTTAAACTTTCGCTCTGTTTCCATGACAATGGCGGCCATTTTGGAATTTCCTAATATTGTCACAACATCTAGACATACAAAGGAACATTACCATAAAGTTTCATCCAGCTAGGTCTTATAATGAAAGATTTAGAATTTGCATTTTTTTTTCACATTTTATCAGTTTCCATGGCAACAGCAACCATCTTGATGATGCCATACCCTGTTTGCAAAACTTGATATGCTGGGTAACATTATGGTAAAATGTGAACACATCCGCAATTGTAATTTGTCCCCCTGAAATGACCAATTCAACCATTTTCACTTAGATAATTGCAATTTTTTCGTTGATACTATCGCTTAACAATTTCAACTAAAACATTTTCTCTTAAAGAAATTCTTTTGATTTTAACATGTTGAATACGAAGGATTAAAATATGAAGGCAATTATATAATAAGGATCGAGGCAAGCTATGAAATCACCATTACTTGAATATAACAGCTGAAGATAATGTTTGAAATGATTTTTTTAAACAAAATTCATCCTTTGCATAAAATCAATTTGATTAAAAATAAAATATTCTTCTTGTGTCATAATTGTAGATAATTTGAGTTAATGTAATTATCCAACACAACTAATTGACATTTGCAGCGTGTTATCGATGTGCATTGGAACAATTGGTCAGATGATCTTTCTGGAGTAGATTACTACGAAATTGAAGTATTTGAATTGGAAACTGCTGGACTTGAATTAAGAGAAAATACGGCACCAGTCATGCATGTAAAAAGCATTAAAGGTCGATCGGTATGTCGTATGATAATATAAAACGTTCATAGTAAATCTAAATTTTGATTTGATCACATGGCTGAATTTGTCATTCCATGTTTCATATTGATGTGATATTTGCAAAATAAACAAAACATAATAGGATACGAATTTGAAGACTAATCGTTAGATTCACGATGGTTGCTCCTGTAGTTTTCGACCCCTCAGTATCAATGTAATTTAAGTCAATAATCTTCTTAAAAATAAATTCAAATGAAATCATATGGGAAAAATGAATGTTGATTGCAAGAAGACATACCATAACACTATGACTATAGATCATTATATTACAGTATTCTACATCTGATCCTAGTATGTCAATAATACAGGGTATTTATATATTTCATGAAAAATAAGGCATTTTGAATTAAACGAATTGTGTTGTTTGAAGATATATAGCATCACAATCTCAGTTGATCTTTCGAGAGCTGAAAAATTAAGAAATTTAAATAGTTTAAATCGGTTTTGAAACTACTTATCTCACATTTGGAAAATGAAGTTTACAAAACACCTACTTGCATGTGCAAATAAATTCAAATTGCCATTATTCATGTCCGTGAAGGATATCCTAAGATCATTACTGCTAACCGAATCCCAAATAGAACCCCCATCTTATCTATCATACGTTAGCTTCTTTACTGAAATAATTGCAAATATTCATGTTCACAAAAATCCAATGACCCGCTACCGGATACTTATATAGAAATAACATGTGGTATAATTGCCAATAAGATAATTTTCTCCAGAGACAAGATGATATAGAAGTTATAGAAGTTAGACATATATCTACATTAACTACACTTATTTAGACGCATATACTATCGAAATAACATATGTTTAAACAAGTACTACGTTTTAGGGAATTAATTTTGATAATGAAAAGTTTCAATCCATTTTAAATGTAGACGCTAAACAAAGAATTTTGGTCTTTAAAATTTAGCCCCAAATATGTAACTTGTACTGGTTAATTAGTTTCGCACATTTATATGATATCAGGAATAGATTACCTTAGCTATATTTGGCTAAACTTTTAGGAGTTTTGGTTCTAATTGCTCTTCAACTTCGTTCTTTATTTGGCCTTTTAAACTTTTTTGGATTCGAGCGTCACTGATGAGTCTTTTGTAGACGAAACGCGCGTCTGACTTTAATACAAAATTTAATCCTGGTATCTATGATGAGTTTATAAATCACCCTTTTCCTTTTTGATGCAATTATTATTTCAGAGCAAAGTAGAAGTGACAAAGCCAGGAATATATGCTGTGCATCTTTTTTGCTTTGATATGGCAGGAAATTATGAGACTGCAAGGGCATTTGTTCTCTATGACAACAACGATACGATCGATCTAGGCAAAGGACAAATAAAAGTGAAAAATACAAAATATTACCTTGAAAGAAGATGGATAACTGATTCCAGTCCTCTCATTGAAGTGGAATGGAAGGACATATTTATAAAAACTGATCATGTAAAATACAAGTGGCTTGCGACTGTTCAACCACACCCAAATATTCTGTCGACATACGATGACATTAGTGGTAAACGCACCGTAAATAATGTTCCGAATGTAAAAGGTAATTACGCAAAATAGTTACATTTGAATAGCACAAACAAAGATTATTATGAAACTGTAGATGACCAAAATGTATTTTTTTAACAAGCTTAAAACGGAGGTTGACACAGATAGATCAAAAACATAGTAGGATGAACACAGTCTAAGGATGCCTCCGGGTGCGGGAATTTCTGGCTGCATTGAAAAACTGTTGGTGATCTTCTCCTGGTGTCTGTTCTATGGTCGGGTTGTTGTCTCTTTGACACATTCCCTATTTCCATTCTCAATTTTATTAGTAATAGTTAAAAATAGATTTACGTTGTAACTTAGATTAAGAAATAAAAAAGCCATTAAAAAAACTGTAGATACCTCTGTTTCAGCAGTACACTTTAGACCTTTTTTCGGATAAATTACAACATTCATTTGTGCCGAACATCATTTTACCATGCCAAGGAATCCTCCATTGAAAATCCGGTGAACCTCCTACGACACCCATAAGTAGTTAAAGATTCGATTTCATTAAACAAAGTAATTTATGACCTGCATATAGGTGTCGCTTAGAACACGTCCATATACGAAATGGTCAATATGAACCATCAGTATAATTTGCTCTATAGGATGTTTGCACGAACGTAATACGTCTGAGTGATCAAATAAAGTCTGTTGTGCAGAATTTGAGGAAAATCTTGGCACGATACTTAACATATTTATGTAGATTTGTTTTACCAAAGAGATTAAATATATTTGATAGGAAATAAAGAGATAAAACAGTAGTTATCGTCATTTTAAAACAACGTAATCAATGTATCTTTGAAATAGGTATTGTAAGGTTTGAAATTGTCCATGATGTTAATGGTACCAAGCTCAAATCAAGTTCGAAATTTACGGTTGTATCAAATGTATATGCACAATTTACGGTTCGAAATGTAACGTGGGATGATGGGGACCAACTTAAAACAACAATAAGAGCATTTGATATTCTGGAAAACTACAGAGATGAGACGATAATCACTTACAAAGATTCAACGCCACCAGTTATTTCTAATTTGTGGCTAACGAAAGGAGATCGTATTGACACTGCCGTTCACAGCTTGAAAGAATTGAACGAAATGACGTAAGAAAAACTTTCATTTTCATACAACAGATAATTGGATATTCTTTATGAGTAAAAAGTGATAATAATTTTGCAGTTATTTGTTTAAAATGTAAGTTAACTCGTTGCTTTCTCTCGATGACAAATTCGAAAGAAAAAACAGCTCTGTAGGCTGGACATACACGTAGGAAGTGGTACTCATTTTTAACACAACCCATAGACGCATATGTCTAGGAATAATTTTTTATCTACCTCATTCCATGTTCATTTCCAAAGAACTACTTTCCAATTTTGTGAGTAAGTTACTATTTATTAAAAAAAATCAAAATAATAATCAATTACAAAGTCTGTTTTCAAAAGAAAATTATAAATCCTTTAGAGAATACTGTAAGTAAAGATATACAGATTATTTGTTTTTGCATGTAGATGAACTTATTTTATATACCATGATTAATTTTGAATTTGCAAGCCAGAAGCGTGTTTCGTCTACAAAAGTCTCATCAGTGACGCTAAAATTAAAAACAAAAACAAAACAGTTAAGATCCAAAATTCCAAATTTTCGGTGGAAGAAAAGCCTTAGTATTTCAAAAATTCAAAGTTTTTTGATCATTTGATTTATAATAATGACGAATATCAGTGAAAATGTATATGAGCACATTATGGCGATATCAGTGATAATTTATATGAGCACAAAAGTGATGACCACTAAACTGGTATTACCCTCGGGGAGGAAACAACAACAATGCAGCTGTGGCATCGACCAAGTTGTTGTGAATAAACTCATCATGTATACCGATATTGATTTAAATTGGTACGCCAGACGTGCATAAAGTACATATACGAAGTTGAAGTTAATTAGGGATTTTTATTGAACTAGTTAGACATGAACTTTTTTTTAAAAAAGATAAAAGATTTGTATGCATTTATCACAGGTAAATTGTATATTTTTTGTATAGTATAAGTAAACTATATTTTAGAATCGAGATTTTGTGATTTTCACACTGACATGTTGATTACTGCCATTTACGTTTTTATTTCTAACTGTCTGAATGAACCATCGTGATACTACATACAGTACATATGTCATTGTTTTATGATACTTGTCTTTCAGGATTGAATGGGATGCCTATGATTATCATAGTGGAATAAGTCAATTAAAATGGAGGTTGTACAGTAACTACAGTGGGATTAATATCATTCATGGAGAAATTGACTTACCAGGCCAAGGCGAGACACAGGTGCTAATACAATTATTTGATATACTAATACCTAGTCCAACATAACTATACATTCTTGAATTGTCATTTAGTTTATTGAATATACAAATTGCAATTAATGAATTTGTGTTATGATTTTTAATGAGAGCAGTAAAAAAATGTTCGTTTATTTATGCAAAACCTGTATTTCATGTTTCTGTCTTTTAAAGAAAATAATACACAAAATAAACATGTTAACACTAATCGTACCACCATTTGACATAATGGAACTTGTAAATGTTTGAAATCAATTTATTTATTCGTATATATTCTTGTATGTTATTACTTGACCAGAGACATGCATGCCAAAAAATCCCAGATGTAATACCAATAGACAAAAATCAGATTGTAAAATAAGAAACACAAAAAAAACCCAAATATGACATAATGTTTAAATAGGTAAGCATATTTCATTTTGACATGCGTATTTACGGGTTTTTTTGACAGAATTTTACAGAATGTGAGGAGAAATATAACGTCACTAGAGGACCGGCATGTTACTGTACCAAGTACACGGGATGTTACCAAAAACATTTCTACATCAGACCTAATATAGTAGTAGGAGAAGGCAATGGAATAGTCCATAACAAATCTATGGGAGAACACAATTTGGATTATTTCATTGATGTAAATGTGACAAATATGGCAACATTAATTTCACTGAAGACTATCAGGGTAGGTACAGTGTTCACTATGTACCTTTCATTTTTCTTTCTCTTACGAAAGAAATGGTCTATTGATGACATATTTTATTGATAAATTGCGCAGTTTTGGTTTTTCTCATTGTTGAAGAACGAACGCTGACCTATAGTTGTTAGCCTCAAAACGTCATTTTTTTCTCTGCTTAATCTTTGCCTCATCGGCAATCAGAACTTATCTTCTTAATGTTATATAAACGAGTCGGATAACTGAAATTCAATTCATGTTTCGAATGCGGTTTTCTAACCCTTGGATATCCATAAAGCAGTGGTAAAGGAGAAGGTCCGACAAGTGCCGATTTTGGCCTTAAATTTAAGGTTCATCTGACGAAAGATTTTGGACACTTTTCAAACACTTCAGTGTCTATTTCAGTTGATTCGATTAGTCAATGTGAAAGATTTTAACTTATTTACTCATTAAAAACGCTCTGATTCAAGTTAAATATGAAAAATCTATCAAATATGCCAAAAAACGTAACTTTTAAAATGTTTTTTTGTCAAAAATAAAGGTGGGCGTATCCATGTTCATCCCCAACCTTTATATATGTTATGTATTATCATCAAATACAACTTACATTTCAATATTAAGAATGAACATAAATATGACCACTTTCATTTAAGACGGACACCGTCTAAAATTGAACTAAAATGCTAAAGTTGTGTGAAGATTTCAGTAATTTAGCATGACTTAATGATGCTAATACCAGATATATGTGCATTGCATTGTACAAAAACCCAGCCCATATTAATTTAGCAGAATTATTCTACTTTCCAATAAATAACTAAAAGTTTACATTTTAACAATTTTGTAAAACTGCTATATTTTGGGACCAAAAAGGGGACCTACTCCTTTCTTTTTTTTCATTTCTTAAAATACGACCATTTAAAGGGTATTGATAAAATTAATTTGGCCGACAGTCACATAGATCAAGATTACTATGACGGAATATACCAAAACATTAGATAGAGCAGTCGAATAACTTTTATAAAAGCTAAAGTAAACAAAAAATATAACTAACACAGGACAAATTGACAATGCTATAACAATTCCTAGTGAAACCATAGAAAGAGACATAAATGAAACGCCGTGATAGATATAAAGAAATAGAATATTTATATAGAATAATATAGAGGTGTGACATTTCCGTTCATAATTTTGGTTTGATGAAAACTTGTTATAGGAGTTATAAGTCATTTCAAAGTGATTGAAGGTGCAAAAAATGATAAAACAAAAGTAATTTCAGACTCAGGCTTTGGTGGTATGATTTTAGGCAGTACAGCTGCCTTATGCGAGCACCCTAGATTTGTGTTCTACCCAATAAATGCTGAAATATGTGCCATTGTTATTATCTAGCTGGATGTTATATGTTATTCATAACTAATTGGACAGTTTTTTCATACTTTTAATTCTTGATTACAAAAAATATGATAAGAAAAACCTTAAATGATCGTCGATTTATCCAAAAGTTTTGAAGTTGCACATAGGAAGTAGGGTACATTAGGAATCTTTATGTAGTTTATTATCCCCTGAGATTTTGGCTAAGCTGTCAAAGAACAAGTGTATGAAATGTTTAATCGCCGAAAATTTCTAAAGACAAGTAGTTTAGATTTCCCAAATGGCAAAAGTCGTAGGAATATTGTTTGTCGTCAATACGTAGTCAACTACGTTAGTAGTCTTAAAATAAGTTCCACTGTTCATGCTGTTGACGGCAATTTTAAATTATAAGACGAAAATTTTGTATCTTTTCAATTTGGAGGCAGGGGTTCAATTAGCGATTGTCCGAGTTCTGCGAACTTCCATTTTTGCAGTCGAACTTTCGACTTGGTTACTAGCTACGCTCGACCTGCATGACTTGAGAGGAAATAAAAACATAACTTTGCCAACCTTTTTACCAAAGTCTCCTAGGAAACGATCTCAAAACTTGTTTTTAGCATTATTATTCATGACAGCGATGTTCATTTTTTTCAACAGCTACCTTTATACAAAAAAATCGCCGACAAAGAATATGGAAATTCGAATAAAATCGTATCTGACAAAAACAACATTGAAAACAAAATGGCTGACATGAGAAGAAAATTCTAATGTCGGATCCGATTCCGGAAGCGGATATGGGTAATTCCGGGTTTTGGCGAACTTTAAACTTTTAAAAAAATCAGACAGATGACAAAATACATCTTTGCATGGTAAATGAATATAAACACTAGAATTGAAAACCAAAAGCTATATGTAAAAGAATGAAAAAAACAGAAAATATTTTGTACTGAAAATGTAAGAAACGTACAATTAAATACAATGATGATGAAGTAGAGCAGAAAATAATGGTGCAACAGTGCCAGCGTTCTGAAGATCCATATGTATCCATAGGAAACTCAAAATTACTTTTTGACAAATTTTAATGTCAAAATCCAATACAATGTGAGTCTTTGTGACTGTTGGGAACAGTATATCTAACAATATATATGGTCCTGGTGACAGTATGAATTTTCTTTATCAGAAATAAATGTTGGTAAAGCAAGTTAGATGCTTTTAAAGTGTAAACATATTACTAAATGGGTATTTTTTTTCTCAAATTTTGATGGGACAGTTAAAATACCTTGAAGTTTCTTATTTTACACATATAGTGCAACTACATTATATAATACCTGAATGTAAGCAAATTATATGTAGTGGAGTCCTTTGGGGCACTCTAACCCCTCCTGTTTGATAACTTTGAAACGGATGAGATCCCAACCTCTCAACCATATACATTCATGTATGGGACTATATAACTAATCAAATGAAATATAGGTGAAGTCCCTAGGGTCACCCACCACCTCCTGCTTCAGAACTTGGAAACAGTCGAGATCCTCACCCCTCAATCATATTTATTCATGTATGGGACAATATAACAAATCAAATGAAATATAAGGGAAGTCACAGGGGTCCCCACCCCTTAACCATATATATTCATGTATGGGAGAATATAAAAAAATAAATGAAAAATAGGGGTAGTCCCTAGAGTCACTCGCACCCTCTTGTGTGTGTTTTGAGAACTTGTAAAAGATTGAGATACCAACTCCTAAACCATATTCATTGCTGTTTGTCATTTCAAAAAGATTGAATGACATACAAGGTCAATCTCATAGACGTCACATATGCATATCACTTTGCTAGACCTAACACCTGAAATTTTATTCCAAACTTAGACATCATGGACTTGGGTTGATGGTGGGAGTCATTTAGATTTACTATGGACAGGTCAGTCAGACCTCACTATTGATCCCTGAAGTAGTAAAAGTTTGTCTGATTTGTCTCTCATAACTTTTGTACAGTAGAAGACAAACTCAGTTTTCTTTCCAGGGAAGCAAGTCAATTCATACTTTTACAAGCTTGTACTAAAGTCAACTTGAAATACTAGCAGTCAACTAATACGAGCAATTACGATCAACTAGAAGAACTGCAATCATTGCGAATTTGTACCACTGCTGACTAAAGACTCATGACCATGAAAACAATATACTTGATATATACGTTGCTATAGAAAACCTTCATAAAATATGAATTATTTGCCTTAATGATTAATTCATTAAATGAACATAAATGTACAATTATATATGAATGTTTAATGTTTGTTCTTTTAAATCTTAAAAAAAATTGAAGCAACAGTGCCAGTTTTCATAATTATGTTTGCCTTGGGTTTTGGTTAACTGCCTACAGTGCTTACAGCGCTTTGATTAAAGAATTTTTAATTGATATTTTGGAATATTATGATTGTAAAAAAATGGTAAAATTTGAGAATCATCTGTGATGCTAGGGAGTAATAATTTGCTATCCAAAATTATTCTTTGTAAACAAAAAGTGATTATCCAAAATTAATACATATATTGCTTTGTATTTTACAAAAGTTAAATTCATCGAAAAAATATCCCGATAGAAAAACATGACTTGTCCTTCATTCAGTGTCTGTGTCTCATACAAGAATTTGCAAGCGATGCCTTAAATGCCATATTCATTTATAAGTTCATATGGTGACGAGTTTAGGCAAAACATAAAAAAAAACATTAATCTTGAACTTTTCTAGCTCATTTCAATTTGAATTTATTTCAGATAACTGTTGATACAACCCCTCCAGAGGTGGGACATGTACACGATGGAGTGTATGGTAGTCCAGAAGTCGATTTCCAACAGGACATGCGGCTTGATGCTCATTGGGAAGGATTCTTTGATCATGAAAGTGGTGTGGCATTTTATCAGTATGAATTTTCAGATGTCTGTCTTACTGAAGAATATTTTCAACGTAAATCTTTGGTTTGTATTCTAAAAAATTATGCAATGGAATTAAAAAAATGCAATTTGGTTAAAATCCATCAGGCAGAGCATGAAATCATTATTTTCAATTCTAGTTAATCGATATGTAATATTTTTTTATGATATAGAACCCAACAAAATTATCATTATGGGGTAGAGGGGTTAAACAAAACAGAAGATCTCCTGATTAGTTTGATAAAAAAACAGCGCTTGTGACACACGACACAGTAAATCATGTGCTTAGAAACGTTAGGAATAAAACTAGAAATCTGAGATCAATACAAAATCTTATATTCACAAAAACACATAGAGATAGTAAAACATACTAATAAGATTTTTAGCTGTGGATAGACAAAAAGTCAAATCGCAAAAATACAAAAAAGTCCCTTATCAAATGGCAAAATCAAAAGCTCGAACACATCAAACGAATGGACAGCAACTGTCATATTCCTAACTTGTAAAAGACATTTTCTTAAGTAGAACACGGTGATTTAATTCTTGTTTAATAGTTAGCTAAAACTCTCACTTGTATAAAAGAGGGGCGAAAGATACCAGAGGGACAGTCAAACTCATCAATCGAAAAAAAACTGGCTAAAAATGAAAAAAACAAACAGACAAATAATAGTACACATGACACAACATAGAAAACTAAAGACTAAGCAACACGAACCCCACCAAAAACTGAGGGTGATCTCATGTGATCCAAAAGGGAAAGCAGATCGAGCTCCACATGTGGCACCCGTCGTGTTGCTCATGTTATTACAAACCCGGTAAATAGTATAATTCGGTAGGTCACATTCATGAAAGGAAAGGGGATTGTAGTTACGACGTAAGAAGCGTATCCGATATCATCTGTGAAACGGTTATTCCATAACGGTTAAACAACTCTTGATGGCGTCGATATAACAGTCACATAAAATTATTTTTAAAACGATGTGTGAACAAATCAAACAGACATGATAGGGGTACAGTAGTCAACATGTGTTTTTATCTTAATCACTATAAAAACTTACAAATATAAAAACAAAAACTATCATAGAACAATAACACAATGACGGGATGTATAAGTACAGAGCCGTGGCAAATGAATACCACCAAAACAGACGACTAAAGAGTAAAACTAATATTCATAAAGACAAATAAAAGAATACGTTAACACGTTATTCAGATGATAAACAACGTCAGTACTAAGAATCTATACTTTAAGACCATTATGTATTATTTGTGAAGTTGAAACGCGATATTTATCAACATGACCAACAAGGTCCTGGTACCTTCCAATGAATTTTCTTATTAAAAGAACGAGACATTCTTTGACATACCATTGCAATTGGTTAATCAATTTGGATTCCGCCTCAGATACTGGAGACGTTTCACAAAGTTGTTGCGGCATGCTGTTAAATACCGAACAAGTTGGTAAAAAAAGAGGGGAGAAAGATACCAGTGGGATAGTCAAACTAGTAGATAGAAAATAAACTGACAACGCCATAGCTAAAAAAGAAAAGACAAACAGGCAAATAATAGTGCACAACATAGAAAACTCAAGACAAAGCAACACAAACCCCACAAAAAACTGTAAATGTCTATCCAATATGTAGATGCTAACAAGGTGGGGGAAATTGATCATTTCAAAATTAAAATCGTCACGTTTGTCATATATTCTGGTACTGAGATGACCGTGTATATATAGCTTATTATCTATGGTAAGTTTATTTATTACCATTTCAATTTTGTAAAGCAAAGAAAATCAAAAGTTTTAATAGAACTAATTCCAGAAATAGACCAAAATTAAGAATTGTTTAGAGACTTGATTGTTTTGACCAATTCTGCCAAAGTGTCCAGTACATTTTCTTCTCGCTTAGCCCATGCTTTGCATAATTATTTTGAAATCATGGTTGCCATTCATGTGCTGGGGTTCACTAAACTAAGGACCATGAAAAGTCACCTTTGGAGATTTTCGTGTTGAATTATGTATAGATCCCCAGTAATAAAATGCATGGCCAGAGGGTTTGACAAAAAGTTAATTTTGCTATCGTTTATGACTATTGCGGATACATCCAAAATTATTCTACAAATTATCTCGATCCATTGATAAATATTTTAATTGTTGAAGATGTTTTTATTTTATATTGATTTATACCAAAAAATCCTACGAAAACTCTCAATTTTACCAATATGCCAATAATCTTATCACATAAGAAAATTCATCCTCTGGGCATTGTTTTATGTCAATTTTTTGTATAAAAATTTTGTTCAATTGGTTTAAATTGCCAGAAACAAAAAAACCACTCCAAACACTAGTGTCATATTTTCAAACCTTTCCATTTTGACTAAGGATAGACGGGTAAAGTATTATTATTTAGATTATGAACGTCACTGCATGTGCCACCGTCGGATGTTAATATTATAAATCTGTAGGCATTACTAACATGTATGTAGAGATGTGTTACTAGATTTAAACAATAACTTATATTGTGTTCGCTTTAAAAAATTGTTTTTTCAGATAAACGATACAGTTAATACATTCGCAACGTATGATGCACCAAGCCCTGGAACCTACTACATCACAGTGGTTGCATACAATAAAGCCTTCCATATGTCTAAACCTGTATGCTCAGATGGTGTAACCATAACAACCACAATTCCTTCAGTAAAAAATGTGATTATAATGAATGCAAGGACAAAACCACGTATTGTTAGAGAAACAGATGGCCACGAATGGTATATAGATGAAACCCTTCAGCGACATTATTTAGAAAATAGTACAAGCAAATGCAAGTATGTGTTGTTATAATGAATTTTAATCACATATAAATGAATAAATTGATTGATGAATAAATAAATAGATTGAAAAATAAATAAATAAATGAATAAATACTGAATTTTACTATGCGTATTGTTGTATATTTCTGTATTCTACATTGGCAAGAAGTATGGACGGTGGGTTAAGATCACACAAACCATGTAAAGTCATGAACTGCAAGCCTTTATTAGTCTTGTATTTAAAAAAAAATGGTTCATTTATGTTTCAGAGTTTAGTGTGACATCCATTTTTGCTGAACTAGTATTCATAATTTTTTGGGGGCCAACTGTATCCCGCCACCGGGTTCGGGATTTTCCCGCTGTGTTAAAGACCAACTGGTGGACTGATTTCTGCTCTATGGTCATATTATTGTCTCTTTAACACATTCCCCGTTTCCCTTTTCCAATATGAATGAATAAATAGATAAATACATATATAAATAAGCATACATGCAATACAATGTTCTTCTCCAACTGGTGGTGTATCATCAGAGTTTACATTAAACTTGTTTTGTCATTCATTTATTAAGACCCTTTCAATCATATATTTCTTCAAATGTTGACTCTTGATGTAGGTAAATCCATAAAGAAACTTCGGACGCCACAAATTCCTTAAGTGTATTTTTTTTCAAACTTGAAAAATTGAAACCAAAATAGGGCCAACTTGCTTGAGTATTTTTCCTTAACATTTATAGTTTTAAAAATTTTCTAGACTTAGAATTCAAATTTTAAAAATTAAAAATGATGATCTCACGTCAATGATCACCAATTTTAAAATCTTAATTAAACGAGCAAAACTTTATCCTTGCATATTGCTATTGAGGACTATTGCTAGTTTTCAGGTTTTGGTAAGGTCTTAATATTTTGCATCGAAGGACGTAATAGCCAAACATGAATTAAATTGCAATCAAATGAAAGAGGGATGAAAGATACCAAAGGGACAGTCAAACTCATAAATTTAAAAGAAACTGACAATGCCATGCTAAAAATGAAAAAGACAAACAGACAAACAATAGTACACATGACACAAATACTGTGCTCTTCTTTCAACATAATTTAGGTTTTGTTAACTATGTCCCTTTTATACATAATCTGGATAAACCTTTAACATTTGAAATCTGTTAAAATGCACATTAAAAAATACACCAAAAATGGTGTCAAAACCTTAAATTATACAATTGAATCTTTCATACAGGGAATATAAGAAAAGATTTAAGGATTTTCAGAAAAGTATCCTTGTATGAAATCTACCCTTCTTCTTTGCAAAAAAAAGTCCCAAATTAGACCTAGGCCATGGAATCTAAGGTTATTTTTCAGAAAATTACTATATAAAAGAGGGACGAAAGATACCAGAGAGACAGCCAAACTCATAAATCGAAAATAAACTGACAATGCCAAGGCTAAAAATGAAAAGGACAAACAGACAAACAATAGTACATATGACACAACATAGAAAACTAAAGAATAAACAACACGAACCCCACCAAAAACTAGGGTTGATCCCAGGTGCTCCGGAAGGGTAAGCAGATCCTGCTCCGCATGTGGCAACCGTCGTGTTGCTTATGAGATAACCAATCCGGTAAATAGCCTAATTCGGTAGGTCACATTCATGAAAGGGAAGGGGATTGTAGTTACGACGTAAGGAACATATCCGATATCATTTGTGAAACGGTTATTCCATAACGGTCAACCAACTCGTGATGGCGTCCGTATATCTTTGATTTGTTATGCCAATAATGAAGATTACACTTATTAACTTGTTATTTCAATTGAAAGAAAACCGTAAGCAAACATTCATAGAGACTACATTTGACAAAAGTCTCAAAGATACTTGGCTAATATTTTTTTTCGCCAAACGTATGTTAAATTTACAAAAGACCTAAAGTTGTACTCAAACCAAGATAGTTGGAAGGCCAATAGTTATCAAAGGTTCCAGGGTTAAAATTAAAACGCCTGACACGCTTTTCGTCTACAAAAAACTCAACAGTGACATTCAGATCAAAATAGTTAGAAAGCCAAACAAGTATAAAGTTGAAGACTATTGATGACCCAAAATTCAAAAAGTTGTGACACATACGGCTAAGGTAATCTATGCCTGGGATAAGAAAATCCTTAGCTTTTCGAATAACTCATATTTATGCAAAAAATAAATTTATGAAAATAAATGATATTCATGTCAACACCGAAGTGCTGACTTCTGAGCTTGTGATACACTCGCGGACGAAACGTTCACCAGCAGAGTCAACGACACATTAGCGTAAAAGGTAGAATTCTAATAATTTAATACTCCAGACACGCGTTTCGTCTACATAAGACTCATCAGAATAAAATAGTTGGGAAGCAACACAAATATAAAGTTGAAGAGCATTGAGAATCAGATACAAAATTGAAAATTATTACAAACAAACAAAAAACAAAAGACTTTGGAAATGAAAACCTGTACTAATTTTTTTCTAAGATCTCATGAACTGTGAATTGACCGAAAACGACTGGTTTTATCTGGGCTCTAAATGCAAATAATATTTCATGCTGCATTAAACCTAATGTTGAAGCTATCTCAACAGCTCACATGTTAGCTGCGGAACCGTAGCTCTTATGTCCTTGGTCCGCAAATAGTCAAAAAATAGCATAAGGACCTAAGAGCTACGGTTCCGCAGCTACTCACATGTGTAATAGTTTATTTTATTTTATATACACAAAATGTAGTAAGCAACATAAACAGACATACATGTAATTGACTAATGTGACAATTGTTTGAAACCAGCAGCCAAAATTGGGTAAACATTCATCAAAGACATAAAATACAGCTGGCTTTAAATTCAAAGAAACACACAGATGATCTGACAGAGACGCTAACATTGATTTTTTTGTAGTTGATAGTGCAACATGAGCCGTTCTACAATTTGTCGAAAAAGTGCAAAATGAAATATGAATTAAAGAGAAAACAATATGAAAACAACAAACCTTCTCACCAAAATATGCATAAATTACCTTTAGTTTTCTATTATTATTTAAGATTTTCAGATCCGCTGACCGAAAATATTGAAGTATTCCCGATCTCTCAATCACCAGTTTATGCTGACAACGTTTGCATGAAGACCAATTCGTATTCTACCTTAGTTACTAGAGTTGTTCCTAAAATACATATGGTTTGCATTTTTTCTAACATAGTTTACCAATATAATTTTCTTCTAATAAATCATGACTGTTCAAAAAGTGAACAATTTTATTCAGGTCAAAATGTCGCTAAATAGCATCATTAGTAGTTATTTCGGCTCGCTAACTCAAATATCAAAATTTCTCAAAATCATCATTAATGTAAAATGTAAGAAATGTCTATTTCTGAAATTTATTCTTACATACTTTTGATTTTTTAACCCTATATGCTAACATTGCCTATGTAAATTTTAAAATTTTTTGTATGCACATTGAACGACAAATCTATGTGACGTATAAAATATTCTGACGTCAGACACACAAATCAATGAATGTGTTTGTAGATAGATGTTTTTGTGTTCTGTTAAATTGTTCCTTTTAAAAGTGTTATACGATGATGACTGATGTACACATATTTTGACATTTTAGCTCACCTGGCCCGAGGGGCCAAGTGAGCGTTTCTCGTCACTTTGCGTCCGTCGTCCGTCGTCGTCGTCGTCGTCCGGCGTCCGGCGTCGTCTGATAACTTTTACATAAATCTTCTCCTCTGAAACTACTAAGCTAAATTTTACCAAACTTAGCCACAATCATCATTAGAGTATCTAGTTTAAAAATGTGTCCGATGACCCGGCCAACCAACCAAGATGGCCGCCATGGCTAAAAATAGAACATAGGGGTAAAATGTAGATTTTGACTTATAACTCTGAAACCAAAGCATTTAGAGCAAATTTGACGCGGTAAAATTGTTTATTAGGTCAAGATCTATCTGCTCTGAAATTTTCAGATGAATCAGACAACCCGTTGTTGGGATGCTGCCCATGAATTGGTAGTTTTAATGAAATTTTGCCGTTTTTGGTTATTATCTTGAATACTATTGTAGATAGAGATAAACTGTAAACAGCAATGATGTTCAGCATAGTCAGATCTACAAATAAGTCAAACGATCAAAATGGTCAGTTGATCCCTTAAGGAGTTATTGCCCTTTATAGTCATTTTTTACCAATTTTTCGTAAATTTTGTAGTCTTTTACAAATATCTTCTCCTCTGAAACGACTAAGCCCAATTTGACCAAACTTAGCCACAATCATCATCGGAGTATCTAGTTTAAAAAGTGTGTCCGGTGACCCGGCCAACCAACCAAGATGGTCGCCATGGCTAAAAATAGAACATATGAGTAAAATGTAGATTTTGGCTTATAACTCTGAAACCAAAGCATTTAGAGCAAATCTGAAACAGTTAAATTGTTTATCTAGTCAATATTTATCTGCTCTGAAATATTCAGATGAATTGGACAATGGGTTGTTGGGTTGCTGCCTCACAATTGGTAGTTTTTAAAGAAATTTTGCTGTTTTTTGTTATTATCTTGAATATTAGTATAGATAGAGATAAACTGTCAACAGCAATAATGTCCAGCAAAGTAAGATCTACAAATAAGTCAACATGACCTAAATGGTCAGTTGACCCCCTAAAAGAGTTAATGCCCTTTATAGTCAATTTTCAACAATTTTCATTAATTTTATAAATTTTTGTAAATTTTTATAAAATATTTTCCTCTGTGTAACTAAAGGGCCAAGTTTATTATAGATAGAAAAAATTGTAAGAAGCAAGAATGTTCAGTATAGTAAGATCTACAAACACATCACCATCATTAAAACACAATTTTGTCATGAATCCATCTGTGTCCTTTGTTTAATACATGTATGCACATGGACCAAGGTGAGCGACACAGTCTCTTAAGAGCCTCTAGTTTATTTATTGTGTCTGTTTAGTTAACGCATCAATGTAAATATAACGGAATTTGATAATACTGTCATCAAAGTGAGAGGTTTAGCGCTTTAAAACCAGGTTTAATCCACCCTTTTCTACATTTGAAAGTGCCTGTACCAAGTAAGGTTTATGACAGTTCTTGTACATTCATTTTTGATGCGTTTTGTTATTTGATTTTGCCATGTGATTATGGACTTTCCGAATTGATTTTCCTCTAAGTTCAGTATTTTTGTGATTTTACTTTAAATATTCTATTACTGTAAAATAAACTCTTCGCAAAAAGTGATCACTATTGTTATTCAAACATTGATGATTAAAATTAAACTCATTAAATGTTTTGAATGAATAACGTAAACCAGAATTTCTTTTTATATTCAATTAATACATAATTAGCGTTTGCATTTGAGACATTTATCTGTTTCAGTTAAACATAACCTGGGAATCAGTTGTTGATGCTTCACTAATTGATGATTATGAAGTTGGATTTTCGAAAGTTTCAGGGAGCACTGCGCCTGAATTAATGGCATTCCAGTCATCTAAACATCATACACACATCTTAATAAATCACTTTGGAGTACCGGAAGGGATGTTGTTCTTTATCATTATAAAGTCTATTAGCAAATCATATGTCAAAGGTTCTCAGGTGAGTCAATTAACGATCATTAACACCATTTTATATCTGAACAAAATCAAAATGTTAATATTCTTTAAATCATTATTGATAGAAATAAAATATGTTGTCTTTGTCCTTTCTTCCTTTTAAAAGTAAAGAGAAGACAAAGTGTATAAATATTTAACGTTTGGTACAGCAAACGTACAAGTAAAAGTTCACGAAAAATAATATAAAAATGTCTATAAGGATAAAATGAAGGAAGTTTTTATTTTTATTTTATCCCATCCACACTCACACTCTTCTTTTTGGAATTACATGTAACATTTTTATGGTTTCTTATGTAAAACAATTTATTAATAATTTGCCCATATAAAATATACTCTGTTTTGGAAGTGACAACCTTGTATATTTTTCACCCAAATCGAAACACTGTGAATTAGTCTATTGAATTATCCATGTCCTGTGTTGTAGATTGTATATGTAGCTTTTTTACTTTAGGAAAATGAATCAACCGATTATTTTTTTTTATTTACAGAGTGTTGGTCCGTTCATACTTGACACAACACCTCCTCAGTTTGTTGGAACATATATTGATTTGTACCTTTCTGGAAATAACCTTCTGGCAAACTGGTCTGCTGCGAGTTTCATAGATAGTGATAACCCGTTTTCGCTGGACTATGAATATGCTTTAGGTAAATGTAAATAAAGAATAGTCGACATTGCAAACGTACTTCCTTCAGAAATTTTTTAGACAAAAATTTTGGAACATCAAATACAATTTTTTTAACATTAGCTAGAACAGTATGTCAAACTCATCTGCAGTTGAAAAATTACCACATAAAAATTGTAGAAAGAAAACGTATCAAGTATATCATTTTAATGAAAACCAAAACCGAAGTTATAGCTACTGGACGAATGCATAATTTAAAGTTCCGACACTAAGATACTAGATAAAGCCTATTATACTATGTTTCACATAGTACAATTAAAAAGATGATTGATCGGATTTTTTCCCCAATATTGATCAAATACAAGAGTATGAATTAGCAACCTATGTCTTGAGATTTAGATAAAAATAATGACATTTGCCTTTTTGATTAAGTTGTCTGAATATACTTTCTATGGACAGATTCAGATTCAATATTTTATTAGAGTCATCTATTGGACATGTTCGACTTCTTGTTCATCATTACTGCAGATGTTATTCTGTATCAAGAAGGAATAGGTAAAAAAAATATTAATTCTTTCAGGGCACGAACCGTATTCTGCAGACATACAACACTATTCTTTAGTGCCTGAAGAGGGATCCTGCAGCATTAATTCGAATTATATATGTATTGCAACTGATATTACTGAGTTAGATTGGAAGTTACATGGTCATCATAAGTATTATGTGACAATCAAGGCCACAAATCTGGCTGGTTTGTTCGTCTTAAAGGCATCTGTCCCCTACATCCATGATATAGTACTACCTAGTAAAGGTATTGTTATCGATGTTCCAGGGAATTCGTCAACTTTTACACCGATAAAGGTATTTAGTTTTGGCGTGGTCATAAAATTAATGTGTTTTTTATATAAAGTAAAGACAACCAATTTCCTTGAATTCTGTAACAGGATCAAAATCTCTCAAATGTAAACTATAAATGGAACTTGATATATCAAAGAATCTATATATCTTTACTTACAAACCTTTCAACCATGATACCTATTTATTAATGCCTAATCCAGTCAGTGTTTCATATTGCCGTATAAGGCGGTTTATTAATACCCAATTGTAAACGTTTCATGTTTTTGTGAAGTGTTGCATCAAATGAAAGGAAACAATGTTGAAGAAAACAATTAATAGCTTTGCTTTCAACATAGTTTTAGGATAAGTAAGGACTGTTCATCTTATGTTATAAAATAAATGCTCAACATGTGCTAAATGCTGTCAAAAATTGCAGTTTTAAGGTATATGTAAGGGGTTTAAGTGATTTGTTCAGAAATGATCTATAACATTGTAAGAATTTCTCTCAAAGAACACACAGGAAATTTTATAATTGTAAACTTATGGATAGATTGAAAATGTTTGAAATGATTTAAGAAAGAAGTAAATTTAATGAAAATAGGACCTACCTCCTGTAAAAATAATATAAAAAAAAATGCAACGGCACAATTGATATTAGGAAATATGATAAAATAAAACCAATGTTAATAAGTAGGATGATAAAAGATAATCCATATGATAAACGTTTTTAAAATGTTTGTTATCATTTGATTAGAGACTTTCCGTTTTGAATTTTCCTCGGAGTTCAGTGTTTTTGTGATTTTACTTTTTGCAAACGCTTCAGACATCTTTTCAATGGATAAAGCTGGTTACGGCGAAAGCAGGTAAATTAAAAGCATCTTACATGCAACCACGCCATATTTATGAATAATTTCAATTCTACAACACGCATTTTATTATGAAAATTTATATCAAAGCCAGTTGGTTTTAATCTTTTAGGGAATTATCAGTTATGTTTCATTTCACATGATACCTCAATCATTTGCACACATAGGACCAAAAACGGTATTGGTATTGTTTAATTAATGTAATAACATGTTTTAGTTGTAGTACACTGTAAAATTAATAATGATTAAAAGCTTTATTTATATTTTCTATAATGTTCTAGATATTAGCAGTTAGTTATCCCAATCTAACTGTGTTTTTGTAGTTTACATCCGCACCATAGTTTTCATAACACTTCTTATTTAGCGAATTTCAGGAAAGGGTTCTAACACGTAATGGAAAAATACTAGGATCATAATACCCCCATAAGTTAGAGAATATAACGTGCATGATTTGCAAATAACTTTCACTGCAAGGCATGGGATTCTTTTGCTTATATCTTATTGGAATCGAAATCAGTATCTAACATGGCGTATGGTCATTGCATGATTATCAAAATTAAAAAAACTCCGGTGTACCTGAATAATTATGCAGAAAAATAAATGTGGTACATAACAGCACAGGGAGATAACTTTTGTAAAAATCAGCTGACCGTTTTAATCACGTCCTTTTATTGAGGAAACATCACAATATGATTTGGATATTCATTGTACTAGATAAAAGTTAAAAATATATGTTCTGAAGCTTTATTAGAGTTCATGCAATTTTGAATAAAATAGAAATGTATTTCAGGACACATCTATTTATGGAACGAAATGTTACCCATTTCATTTTACACTTTTCCAGGACATGGAAGATATTGACTATACCACCATAAGAGATCATCTAGCTATTCGTTGGAGAAAATTTTACCATCCGCATTTGAATTTAACATACTATGCCTGTGTAGGAACCGCTTCTGGCATATGCGATGTTGCTGGAAAGAGAAAAATAGGCAGCAATATTAACTTTTACCTAGTCACTGGACTTTCACTATATCCATTACTAGTAGGTGTTAACAATCAACATTGTTTTAAGAAAGCAATTATAATAATTTATTATTCAAATTACTAAGAACTTTGAATTCAATCAGAATTTACACTTGCATGTCCAATTTCTTTTCCGAAATTGTCTCAAGGCAACATTACTGGTTATTTGTCCTTATTATATGGGTGTTTAAATCTCCGAATTATATTATTGCAATAGTTCCTTCGAAATAAGAAAATAATAAATCGAAACAAAATATTTACTTAGGGAATCGCAGGAAGATCAAAACAGATGGAGGCTCTTGAGTGTCCTCTGTTCTATACACACCAACCGTCATATGAATCCAAATTCAATCACATAAGAATAAAAGATACAATAGTTAAATGTTCAAATCAATTGTTTTTTTTTCCTGGAAGCTAGAGATTTAAGACCGTGAAAAACTGTGTTTGTGTGTAGAGTCAAACATTTTTTCCATCGGTCAATCATTTCGTGATTGTTCTGAATCCGCGCAGAGAACACATGTGGTTTAATTTTGTTTTGGTCCATGATTTCGATAAATGAAACGAAAGTATCGATTTATCAAAAAAGAGAAGATTCATGGGGGCAATCAAAAATCATAATTCAAATACAATCACCATGCCTTAAAAAGAAAGGCAACGAAAAGAACAATAACAAATATAAAGTATACTAAAAGTTTGTAAATATACAAACCCTATTATAAACAGGTGGAAGTTTCAATAGTTTTTGCTTCACGTGAGACATGAATAGAGAACTTCGTTTTACAAACTGGAATTTTGATTAGCTAAATTAATATATTGTTTGCTTTGATAAATAAAACTTTACAAAAAATAAAATAACAACCGAGTCAAATGAATAGAATTCATAAGGCATTTTTGAAATAAAACATAAGTGTCAATTCATTACAATGTAATTATAGCGGTATTACAGTACAGTTTTTGCTGAAACATTGACGGGATCAGCTTCCGTATCTTCAGATGGTGTTACTATCGTGGATCCAAATTGGTCATTGCCAGATCTGAAAATCCACGATGGAGAAAACTGCACAGGCAAGTCGGGCGATTTTAATTTTCCATACAATGTTAACTGCTTGAATAATCACTTAATATACACTGAATTACATGTACGTACTTTACTTCAAGCAGGTTTTTTGTTTACGTTAATTACATAAAGCTATAAGGATTTGGGTTTTTGATGTTTGGTATTACCTGTAGAAAACTGATTTCAAATGGGATATCACATCCTCATTTTTATGGAAATATTATTTACCGAAAACGGAAATTTAGAGACGGTAACTTAACGATCCTATAAATAAACCTATTCAATACTGTAATTCGATCTTTAGTTTTAAACATTATTTTCTTCTGAAAATAATAACGTAAACATTCCAATATGATAGTTTAATAAGGATTTGAAAACAAATGAATTTTCACTTTGACAAATTCCTCTCCCAGGAGTAAGATCTTTAAAAACTGTTTTATTGGTATTAATATTGGTTTTGTTTTCTTTAAATTAAGCATAATCTTAATATAATTGTTATATATACATATCCACATTCATTGCTCTACAATATGTCGATACCCGTATCTAGGCATCGCCCTGAATAATTCTCACATCTTTACACTAAACCTCTCGGATGTTGGATGTGTAATTATTGATAACTAAGTTTTAGATGATGACTTTTTTGTTATTTGTTATAAGCTTTAAACAAGCTGTCTGCAACTGCGATTACACTCAGTTCTGCACTTATTATCTTTTTGTTGATAGGATGTACAAATACCCGTTCATGTCAACTTTTTGTGTTTTTATCGAGCCTTCGACTTAAGTCGAAAAAGCGAGACATAGCGATTCTACATTCCGTCGGCGGCGTCCACAAATATTCACTCTGTGTTTAAAGTTTTTAAAATTTTAATAACTTTCTTAAACTATACTGGATTTCTACCAAACTTGGACAGAAGCTTGTTTATGATCATACGATAGTATCCAGAAGTATTTTGTAAAAATAAATTCCATTTTTTTCAGTATATTACTTATAAATGGACTTAGTTTTTCTGCCGGGAAACATTACATTCACTCTGTGATTAAAGTTTTTAAAATTTAAATAACTTTCTTAAACTATACTGGGTTTGAACCAAACTTGGAGAGAAGCTTGTTTATCATCATAAGATAGTATCCAGAAGTAAATTTTGTAAAAATAAATTTCCATTATTTCCGTATTTAACTTATAAATGGACTTAGTGTTTTGCTGGGAAACATTACATTCGCTCTGTGGTTAAAGTTTTTGAAATATTAATTACTTTTTTAAACTATACTTGATTTCTCCCAAACTTGGTCAGAAGCTCGTTTATGATCATAAGATAGTATTCAGAAGTAAATTTTGTAAAAATGAATTTCAGTTTTTTCAGTATTTTACTTTTAAATGGACTTAGATTTTCTGCCAGAAAACAACACATTCACTCTGTGGTGAAAGTTTTAAATTTTTTTAATAACTTTCCTATACTATTTTGAATCTGTATCAAACTTGGACAGAAGCTTTTTTTATGATCAAAAGCTAGTATCTAGAAGGAAATTTTGTTAAAATTTTGTACCTGTGTATCTGTATTTTACTTATAAATGGACTTAGTTTTTCTACCAGTTAACATTACATACAGTCTGCAGTTAAAGTTTTTAAAACATTTACTAGATTCATAAACTATCCTGGATTTTTACCAAAACTTGGACAGAAGCTTTTTACGATCAAAAGATAGTATCAACTGGAATAATTGTATTGATTTTTTTCCTCACTTTTGTTGAGCCTGTGATTAACAGCAAAAGTAGGCGAGACACTGGGTTCCGCGAAACCCTTACGAATTTTTGTTAGATATATCTTCATTTGATGAGATAGACCTTTTTCAACAGATTATTAACCTAAAGGAAAAGTCGATTATTTATTTGGTGATGCATTACGTGTGGGCGGGCATCCGGTCGAGCGGCAACCAAACAGTGTACATGCATTACTAATGAACTGTTCGACCAAAGTATATAAAATCTAATATGTTGTTCAATATTGAAGATGTTCACTGTCAGTGTTCTGGAGGAATGGTTCATGATAGATTGAAAAATGGTGTAATCTGTCGTGTACGTGATTTGACTTAAGAACCTTTAATCTTAAGGTTCAATTCTTAATATATTCCTTCTAATGACAAAATTGAGGTCCAGTTCAATATTAACACATTTCACTTTCACCGTTCAGGAGTTCTTAAAACATTAAAAATGATGTTTCCAATCGTTTCAGTCCTTTAACTGATGAACCGTTCAACCATATATTTTCAAATTTAATTATATTGTAACTGATGACAAAATGGAAGTCAGGGTCGATCTTGACGATTTTCACTTCCACCGTTCAGGAGTTATGGTTCTTGAAAGATTGAAAGATGGTGTTGCCAGTATTGCCCATGCTTTAACTCATGGACCGTTCAACCAAAGCTTTTCAAATTGTAATATGTTGTTTCTGTTGAATTAAATATTGATGAATGTCACCGTTCGGCAGTTATTGTCCTTGTGATATTGATAAATGACAGGACACAAATAAATGTATAACAATTCGGTTTGCTGTCACTCTGAAAACCTCCTGTTATAGCTTGTTCTTTATTGTATTTTTCACATCACTATCCCAAGTTAAGGGGATGTTTGGGGACCCGCTAAAATGTTTAACCCCGCCATATTCTGTATGTGTCTCTCCAAAGTCAAGACCCTGTGATTCAGTGGTTGTGGTTTGTTGCTGTGTTACATTTGTTTTTTGTTCATTATTTTTACCTAAGAAGTAGGACTTTAGTTTCTCGTTTAAATAGTTTTTAAATTTGTCATTTCGTGGCCTTTTATTGCTGGCTTTGCTGAACGGTGACATATCTCTTGTGGAGAGTTGTCTCATTAACAATCATATCACAACTAATTATTCATAATACATGTATACTCGTTACAACCGTATTTATAGTGTTACTTGAAAGTTCATAAGGGTTATATTCAAAACCATGTTAAACAGAAGTAGTCCTCTATCAGTCTTAATGAATGGCACTTAGATAAAAACAAAACATATTTGCGTGTATATGAACTAGCCTAAAAAAAATGTGAGATATTAATTAACTTCTGGTTGAATCCCAGTTATTGTCACATCAATTTATTACGTCTATTTGGGTTGCTTAAACAATTTTGCTAATATAACGGAACCATAAACAGCTGTCATGCTAGCGGGAGGTGAGGCTTGCTATAAAACCAGGTTTAACCTACTATTTTTGTTGAAAAATGCTTGTACCAAGTCAGGAAAATGCCAGTTGTTTTTCACTTGAATCGTTGTTTGTAAACGTTTAATTTCGTCAGCTTATTTGAGTTTTCCTTGGAATTCAGTTTTTTGTTACATTATTTTCTTATAGATACAAAGTTGAAAGTTTTGTACGTCAGTCAAGAAAAGAGGGACGAAAGATACCAAAGGGACAGTCAAACTCATAAATCCAAAACAAACTGACAACGCCATGGCTAAAAATGAAAAAGACAAACAGAAAAACAATAGTACACACGACACAACATAGAAAACTAAAGAATAAAGCGTTTCGTCGACAAAAACTCATAAGTCACAGAGATGCGGAATTAACACATGACACAAACATATAAAATATAATAAAAATTATATAAATACGATGTTCTTAAATATACAAGTGCATTTTCCATTATCTGGCTATTTATCGACCTAACTTGAAAATAATAAAAACTAGATAAATGCCCCTGACAGAGAAAATTGATAAAATATGTTAAGGTATAAACAGTGACTGACAAGATCTGCGTCTTGGATCGACACTTTATTTAGCAGAAACTAAACTTCTTACTCGAGGGTTTGAGAGTTTTTTTACTTATATTTACTTATGATTCACACAAAGGTCGTTATTCTGTGTTTATTTCATAGATTTATCATTATCTATTATATATTTCACGGGTGGTGCATGTGAAGCAGGACCTTTCTACCTTTCCAGAGTACCTGAGATAACTCCCAGTTTTCGGTGGGATTCGGGTTGTTCATTCTTTTTTTTCTATGTTGAGTTTTGTGAACTGTTGTTTACCTGCAAGTCTATTTAATTTTAGCAATGGCGTTGTCAGTTTATTTTCGACTTATGAGTTTGAATTTTGTATTTTACCTCCTCCCCCACCTCAATTCCATATTAAATCGTAGAAAAAAGGTTTGAACTGACATTCGAATGACCCACGGTTCTGTTATACGGAGGACCCAAACGGCAGCTTTGCCTAAAATCACATCTGTAAAAATCAAATAACTGATGTTTTTGCTTACCATTAATTTTTTTAAGGAATGGATGCCTTTAATATATTATAATTACTCATTTGTAAAAGTTAACTTTTTGTGGACGCCGCATGGCGAAGTTTTTATGAATTTTTATAGTGAAGAATTTCATCATCTGTGTATATATACTGTAAACGTTTTGTGTATATCAAAATATATTTAGCTATTTTGTTCAAAGACGTGCAAAATAAAAAATTTGGAATCCATATTTAATCATAGAAAAATGATTTTAAACGACCTTAAAATAATCCATGATTCTGTTATCAAAATTACCCAAATTGTACTAATACCAGTCACAGCTATAACTTATCTACGACATTTTAATCTTTTCCAGACAGTTTACCATTAAATGCAAGCCATCATGATCAGGTATGTTATGAAAAAACAATCAAATATACCGGGTTTTTTTTAATGAAAAATGTATCGAGGAAGGCTTTTTTCAAAACGTACACATGATTCGTCGATATTTGACTCATCAAGTGCGCTCTGTTCAAAGCTGTTTGCGGTGGGGGAGAGAGAATATAAGCACGAAGCTTAACAAAGCATTAGAAAAAAGACCATTTACGCCTTGGTGTAAAAATTTATTTAACAATCGGATTGTTATACCAACGTATACTGCTTGCACTGGAAGTATACTTATGAAAAGTATAAAAATGATTAGCCTACATATGAACATGTATAATCTAGAAAAAATATAATTCTTGTATATCCAATTATGTAGGTCCACAAAATTAATGTATTTTGATATTTATTTAAATAGTCACAGGCCAAAAATGATGTATATCCAGTAGAATGTTTTGCATATCTATAATTATTACTAACTATCAATGCCGAAGTATCTTTTAAAAAATTGAATACAATAGTACACAGTGTGAATGCAATATCACATCTAGTTTGGTGAGAAAAAGCCTGTTTTGTTCCGTTTCAATGTTATATTTATTTCAACAGGATACACGACCAAACTGTACTGCTGATAAAGAATTTCAAGTATCGACTTCTGTCTTGGGCGCATATTTTCGAATACCATTTGATTATATACCATACATAACACATGCGTTTTGGAGTATTGATGAGCGACATTGGCTTGGTGGTAAACACTTAAAAATATAGAACTAGACACACAAAAAAAGACAGAACCGCTAGTTACCTATTCAAAAGATAGAAATACAATTAAAAAAACAATGTAAGGAGAATCTGACTGAGGTCAGATCAGCCAAAATCTAAACAATAAGGGGTGAAAAAAATCACTGCAGTATATTAACCTACACTAAGAGTTGGTCATATTGACCGCTGCATAAACTCCGGGGTGGAACCAATTATTCTGAAAAGGTAAAATTAAGTGATTCAATAATGTTTTTTCGGCTTTGATAATACCTGCATAATAGTCGTGACTACATATTCTACAAAAGTGTAACATTTTCCTTTTTCCAAAAAAATATATAAAAAACTATGAAAATTAAGAACTTATCTTATACATTTATATTTTTTTATGATCATGATGATGAAATGTATTGTATATGTAAAATAAAAATGATAACATTTTCAAATATAAAGATTAAATGAGAACCGCATTTTAGTGTATCTTGCTTTTGTAATAATACTGTGTAATTGCATAAATACCTTATTATATGTTATAGCGTATATTGTGTATTAAGTACAAAAATATCAACATGATTCTATTTAGAAATTTCAGTTAAAAGGATAAGTATAAAGAAAAGTAAATCAACGAATTTCACCACAATTTCACATTTACTATGCTAAATAAACATTGCAGACTTGGGCTGCACTTTGTTTATTCATGCTATATTATTCTAGATATTTATCAATAAAATGAAATAAAAATACCATTCTTAAATAACCAATTTCGAAATTTCAGATTTCTGGAGCACATTTAATGAAATGAACTACCAATATATTTCGATTAATGAAAACACAAATCTGACCGCGAGAGATCTTTCACTTGAGCCTGGGCGAACATATCGATCATCAGTGAAGTTTTGTGCGGACGAAGTTTGTTTTCCTGCTCTAACGACTAGTGGTGTCACAGTCATACCAAGCAAGCCTGTTGCCGGACCTATATCGATTGAATACACAAATCATACTAACAATACAGATAAGGTATTGTCTACTTGTTTTTAATTTGCAACAACCAATTACTCCATATATTTACTAAAACTTTAAAGTTTATTGTGTAACAAGGAGTAATCATCAATTTTGTTAAGAAGGGTTTGATTGTGACCTTTTATTGGAATGCTTGTCTTTATATTATTGCAAAGGTAAGCATATCTACAGACAACAACAAAAAATGAAAAGACACAATTTGATAAAAAACGGACCGAAAATGAGAATCATTCATATGTTATTGAATTATACGTTCAATTTAAATCAAAATTTCATTGTTACATGTATAATATATTAAATGATTTGTTGAAAAGAAAAAAATAATATTGTGTTTATTTTAAGATGGAAATAACATTTGCTAATATGTATGATCCCGACATTGTGGATGAAGATGAAGCAAGAAGTGTTATATTATATTACGAATACAGTCGACAGGATAGTTCTAAAGGAATATATCATTCTTGGTTAAATGCAGAGGAAATATCAGCAGTAAACAGCTCTTTCGTATGTTATTTTTGGATAAAGTGTCTAATCATTGATCCATATATGCAATAAAGTAAAAGTGTAATACGTTCACATTTTATGAAATATACTTATAGTTTTAAAGTTCAACTTGCATTGAAAATATTAAAACTATAGCTTTTCCTTTTATCATTTTTGCTGTGTACGAAATAATATTGTCAAGATGGTGTACATTAAGAAGGACGTCACAGTCGGTAGCTAAAAAGAGGCGAAATATACCAAAGAGATATTTAAACTTAAAAGTAAAAATCATATTAACAATATCATGGCAAAAAACGCAAACAAAGAAAACATACACAAAACACAACATAGAAAACCACATCGAGCAACACAAACTTCAACAAACCGGGGATGATCTTGGATGCTCTTTAAATAAATGTTCTATAAAATTGACTTTAAATCTATTACTTGCATATTACATTTGTTTGTTGCGGAAAAAGCCTAAAAAGTAAGTCATAGCTCTACACTATTACAAAGTTATTTCATCATCATTTAAGTATGAGTTTTGAAGAAATCTATCAGAACAATGTGCATATATGTAACACTCAGAAACGTGTCCTTCTCCCCAAACGTGTCTGATTCTCCCAAACGTGTCCACACCGACGTCACTGCAACTGTCAACTGCAAAACATGTCTAGTTGTAAAAGGGCGCCAAAGCGTGTCATTTGTACAAACGCCCAAACGTGTCTATATCTAGCTTATTTTTTTTCTTTTACTGGAATTATCATTCTTGTCCATATTATAAGTACGTTGGTTATTAAGGTATTGTTTTTATATTAACGTATACTCATTTTACTATTTCATTAAAAAATAGAAATATATTTTAATCCAACAGAATAACCATGGTAAAGTGGTAGCGTCCGTTCGGCTAGTTTTAAATTTCCACTACTTTCATTTAAAACGGCCTCTATTATATACGAAGATTAAAATAGTTTCTTACTGAAGTCATTAAAAAATCGGTCTTTTTACTCGCTCTTCAATTTTTCAAATGAAAATCCCAAATAGTATTTATCCTAAATTTTAGGTTTCCAGCATCACTAAAGACACACAAACAAGAGACATAACGTCCAGTGCCAAATATTTCATGCATTATTTCATCGACATCAGTAAATACTAAAAGATAGGTCATATCATCAGGCATACCTGGAATTAGGGATTGTGCCTAATTTTTTACGGTTACTCCGGATAAATACTAGTTGGGATTAAAACCTGATAACTACGCAGTTAATGATTTGGAGAGCTTTTAAAATATCAGAAGTGTTGAAAAAAGTGACTTCAATTTTGCTGAAAGCCCGCCGTGCAATATTCGAATTAAAATAAAGGGCATGACCGGAGTTTATAAGCAACACATAATTTACATAGTAAACGATTAATTCATCTGTTCTAGAATTATGTGTATGTTCGTTCTAAATGAGCATGAAATACTTGCAACTGGACAACAAGCGATTTCAGTCAAAAGTTAATTAATATGTTACAGATTGAATTTTTCAGTTATGGTAATCAGTAACAACCGGCATTGAACAAACTAATGCTAATAAATGACCACTTCATCAACTATGTCCCCCATCACAGAATGCCGTGAACGTTATTGATATCATTTGGGACAAACATGTATTACCGCGAAAAGACGCGAGACGATATGGCGTTTAAAGTGGACACGTTTGGGCGAATAAAAATTATCGGACACGTTTGGGGGTTATGGAATCGGAAACGTTTGGGCAATATTGAATATTGGGGAGAATAGACACGTTATGGGGATCGGTCACGTTTGGAGGGAAGGACAAGTTTGGGAGTGTTACATATATACACCAAAAATATAGTCATGGACACTTAATTTTTTTTGTGTACAAGTACCAAAAATTAGGAAATTTAGAATCGAATGTTTTATAAATCTATGCATTTTCCATAGCAATTCAATATTCACAGATTTTGGATAAACTTTTTCACAGACTTGATGTTCTTCAACATGTATACATACTTGAAAATTCGTTTTCTCTCATTCAGATTATTTGTCGTGGATAATCGAGCAATAAAGCAAAGCATTTTTGTTTTACAGTCAAAGTTTACAATGCATATGCTGGGGCAGATTGATTTTTCAAAATGTCGAATATTTGCCTTACGTGGATATAATAGAGCAGGTGTGTGGCAGACGGCATTTGCTGAAATCAAACCGTGCAATGGTCAAGATATTGTGCCTAATATAGTCGTAGATGCCACAGGAGAGCAGCAGTTGAACGAAGGTATGTTCTCAACAAAATTATGGGTTTTTAATTTACTAATTTCCTAGTATCTATACATTTCAAATTATCCAATCACTTATGAGTTTCAAAATGATTTCATTATTATAACAAATTTAGTAGATAATAAAGTCAAAATATTTTTAAAGTATTCTTTTTCTGTATTTTAGACGGTTCAATAATAGATGGATATGGTAAGGAAATACATCTTGAAGAAACTGGAGGATGGAATACTGAAGACGTTGATTACACGCCATATAGAAATATTTTAAGTGCTGTGTGGCACTCACTGCAGCATGATAACTTTACTTGGGCAGTGATTGAAATAAAAACATTAGATACCTTAACGTACTACAAGGATTTCAACAGCATTCACCTTTCAGACCCATGTTCACATCCTGATGTTGTTACATGTGGACATACTGGTAAAATATTTTCAAATTGCTATTGATTTATTTTATGATAACAGAAACAAAGCAAAACAAAAACAACATTTACTTGTTATGTTTACATTCATTTTCTGAATGATCTGCTTTAAAAAAAAAACATTCAGTATATCTAGTCGAGTTGTTTATTATTTCATAGTGGTTATTACATTGCATGATAAATCATGTTGACTAGTGTTGGTCTAATATTTTGATCAACAATCAAAATATATACATGTTTTGTGGCTGTCTCACATGTATATAAATATATCATGAAGAAAAGAAAAAAATCGCATTTTAACTTATGAAAATGTAGACATATATGTTAGATGAAACTTTTCTGTACATAGGTCTAATTACCGTAAACTTTCCATTAGTGTAATTGTAATATCATGAAATGCATGATATTACAGATAGATTACCTATAGTGAAATTTTTGATTGGTCATTAAATTACATCTTCTTTTTTTTGTTTTATTTATATAAAGTTACTCCAGTTGTCTTAAATATAGAATACTAGTTATTATTGGCAACACTTTCATCTTTTCCTGAAGAACGTTTTAGAAATGACATGTCAAACTTCACCGACAAAGATATCACTAGAATTTTTCCAGCAAATTATTTGATTTGCAAACTCAAGATTGCTTCTTATAATGTATAAAATGAAAAAAAAAGAGCATTGATCTATAGAATAGTATTTTAACCAGTCAAGCTTTTTTAAAACCTATTCTGTCGTTTAAAATGTTTTCCTTAATTAATCTAGTGAATTCTGGAGGACAGGAGAGATACAAACAATGTAATGTCATATTTTGTTTGTAATATATACTCTTCCTAAATTTGCACTTTCAATGAACTATAAAACTTTTCTTATTTTCAAAGGTACTTAAAATTTATAATTTTGATATGGATGATATTTTTTCTTCAGAAAATGCTTATATTAATGTGTTGTTCAAAGACGAAATTTCTCTAGAACACGGTAAACGGTACACCATATGTATTCATGCTCATTCAAAAACACTTGAGTATGAGACGTACACAGCAGTACTGGAGGAAACAAATTCATGCAGTGATGGTATTACTGTTGATCTTACACCTCCTTCAACGGGAAAAGTTTGGATTGGACCAACTACAGAAATACAGTATAAGGTTAGAACAATTTTTTCAAATTTTCAAATTTGATCTTTAACTTTTGAAATGAAACATTGAACATAATGAAGGTAAAAACTGACTGGGCAGTTTAAATGTTAATTACTTTTATCTATAAAGGAAGACATGGTATCAGTTTAAAGTCTTGAAATGTATATACACATATGATTCGGATATGTTACGTTTCAATATTAAAAATTCCTTAAGTGCAACATAATTATGAAAGAATCAAGATTATAGTTAAGGTTTTTTTTTATATTTTAAAATGGTTTTATGTCTTTTGAGAAGAATAAATAAAACCAATAAGCAGTCTTTTGCTTTTAGTGGTAAAGTTTTTTTTTTAAATATTATCTATTTCTTCACCAAATATGCTTGTTACATTGTTTCTTCAACATGTTCAAGAATCCAAGCTTTTCTTGATGTATCCTGCAATATTCCACTGATTACCCAGGTATCTATATATGTACAAATTTCTTGAAATACAATTGTACAACATTTCTATGCATTAAGTTTTTATCTTTTCAATCGTCTATACTCTTTTTAGTGACTTCATTAATGGATTAAATTTTATGGTTCTGATTTTGTTATATCTTTTTATGTATTCTTGAACAGAATCTTGATAAACATTTACATTTGTCTGTATCTGATTTAAAACACACTATGATTTATATATAGAAAAACCTAAAATTGCGAAAAAAATATAGTTGATTAATACTAGGGTTCTCATTAATTTGTATAATACGAATCCATTTGCTTACACCAATTGAGGGTTCATGTTAATCTTTACAATTTGACTTATTTAATATGTTTGTTGAAAAGCTTGATGCCTTAATGCAATTACCTTTACCGATCAGTTTCTGTCTATGAGTATTTTCAATACTCTTAATAGAACTTTCAGACTTTAACATCTGAAGCCCATCTTTTTTGATGGCTTTTTTTGAATATTTATTTCTGGTTTTAGTAGTTTTGTTAATCTCTAACTCAATATTGCTTTCTCTGAAATTACCATATAGCAAACTGCAAAATCAAAAGGTTGATCAAACCACTTTCTATAATAACTTAATGATATTGTGAAATATATACCCAAGGGAAAAGGTATTTTCGGTAATAATCGAAACGCTATATTTGGATTGGAATATATAACTTTTCGGACGCATGAAATTATTAAACGTGTTGTTTTCCATTTTTTTAAATGATAATACCTATAAGTAACTCACAAAACACGTTCACAGATAAAAAGTTGTTTAGGTACATACTTATAACAAATCAACTAAGAGAGATGGAAGATAACAAAGGGAAATTCAACTCATAAGCTGAAGACAACCTGTCAATGCTTAGGCAACATCAAGAGGAAAAAAGTCGAAAAGATGAGCAACAATCTATTAAACACAACATCGAAAACTAAGCACCGAGCAACATGAACCCCAACATAATTGGGAGTGAAAATTAAAAATTATTTAGTAATTTACATGTTTTAGTTTGAAATGGCAAAACAAAATCTTTGCATTGTCAAGTGAGTAAGTTTTTTCTCTATTTTTTATCAGTTTGTTTGTTTGCTTGTACTAGTTTCAGATAACAACCTCTGATATTTTTGTCAATTGGGAATCATTTGTGGATATTGAGGGATATCATACAGCAAGTCATAGTACTGGAATACGTCAATACCAAGTTGCTATTGGTAGGACAAATATAAATAAAAACCGAAATATTTCTCAATATATAAGACAGATAAAATTAATAGTAAAAAGGCACTCTTTTTTCGAACAAAATGGAAAAAAATTATGTTAGAAATATCAATCAACTATGTTTTGTTAAATAAAGGCAACAGTAGTATGCCGCTGTTTGAAGGTCATAGATCGATTGAGAGAAAACAATACTGTGTTACAAACTAAAACTTAGAGAAACACAAAAAATATATAAGAGGAAAACAACGAAACAATAGAAACACAAACGTGCAACAAAAAACCAAACGACAATGCAACGAAACGAATTATAAGATAACAACTGCCATTTTCCTGATTTGGTACAGGACATTTTTAGGAAAAATGGTGAATTTTTTTTTGTGGCTAGCCAAACCTGCCGCTTTTATGACAATGTTAAATATAACACTTAAATGACAACATTACATGACAGGATTACAACACAAATAAATGTAAGAACATTCATGACAAAGAAATATACAAATTAACAATAAGACATAATAATAATGAATAATTGTTAAAACATTTTAAGATATATTCCCACATTGTTGGATAGGAGGTAAGTTATTTCATCAATGTTTACCAGGAGTATAGTTAAGTAAGCTATGGGTTTCCAGTGAACGCAGACCATGACAGTTCGGAAACGAAATCATTAACGAGGTTGACAGCCTTTAAAACCGAAAACTTCATACGTCTTATAAAAATCTGCCATAGACCTGGGGGCAACTAGTAACTTCACTTTGAATATTTCAGCCAAGATATAAAGGACTATAAGGGACACAAAGCAACCTCGAAGGTTATGACATAAGTTAAAACATCTTTTTATAAAATCTGCCATTAAAACAGATTCAAATATGTTTACAATAAGATTGGTTCTTGTCCGTTTCAAAGTCAATCGTCGGAAAAGATGAACACATAGAATTGTACGCAAAGAAAATTCAAGAGGGGATAATATCAACTGGGCTTGTTATTGTATACGATATATTGGCATGTATGTAAGATCATGAGTCTCATTCTAGTAAGAAATTAAACAGTAACAACTTAAGACTATAAAGCATTTCAAGGGGGGAAATCGTTAATTCGGGAAAACGTAAAAGTAATAAGTCTTTATCCAAACATTTTTAACACACTATCGACAATTGATTCTTCATTATTCAACAAATATTGTTCGGTTCAGAAGAATCTTATTAAAGTTAAAGGTCCGTTAGAGAGGTTAAACATTTTATTCAAATAATCCTGGTTAAGTTTTTCGCCATTTACACGAAACTTGATATATGTGTACAAAATGTAGAATTTTGGAATCACGTATACGATTCGTTTACCATTAAATTTTAAGGTCAATAAAACTATTTTTTACGTTGCAAAATTCATGTTTTAGTTCATAATACCTTAGTAACATACTGTCGCACATTTACACCTGGTTTTATTTTATTAACAGGATCTGTGGAAGGTGGAACAGATATAGTTGAATACACAAATGTTGGTGTTTTGAATCATGTAACATTTCACAATCTTCACTTACAGAACGGACATAACTATTTTGCGTCTGTAAAAGGTATCTGTGCATATCTTTCAAAGTACTTTAAAACTTTAGAACTTTAAAATATATTAATCAGAATGAAACAAGATTACTAAAGTTACTGAATAGTGCTTTTTATTATGAAAACGAAATTGGTTCTGGACAAAGACGATTTGACTCTTGACAATAATAAAAAAAATGGCTGTAAAATATGTTAATTAGACTATTTACCGGATTTGTTATCTCATAAGCAACACGACAGGTGCAACATGTCGAGCAGTATCTACTTACCCTTCCGGATCACCTGAGATCACCCCTAGTTGTTGGTGGGGTTCGTGTTGTTTGTTTCGATGTTGTGTCATGTGTACTATTGTTTGTCTGTTTGTCCTTTTCATTTTTAGCCATGTCGTTGTCAGTTTATTGTCGATTTATGAGTTTGACTGTCCCTGGTGTCTTTCGTCCCTCTTTCAAAGATTCCACCACTTTTCTGCCCCTCCCTTAGATTGGTGTTAAGAGCTATTGAAACATAAGATTTTAGAATCAAAATTTCTATGAGGAAACCAAGATATACCAAAAGCTCAATCATTTTACTTATTTGTTTTCTGCATAGCAGAACCACCATAATTAACTATTAACTAAAACGTTAAAATAAAAAAAAAAAATTTCTACTTTCTCGTTTTATACAGATTAGACTGTTCGTTTTCCCGTTTGAATGGTTTTACACTAGTATTTGTTTTGGAGACTTTGGATGGAGAGTTCTGTCTTTGGCAGTTATACAACATCTTATTCTATCTAATTAATTCATAAATGTTACAGAAAGTCAGATAAGATACAACGTACTTTATTAACGTCTATTTCTTCTGTAACAATTCCCTTAATCCCGCTTATCTATTAACATTTTTCAGGAGTCGATTTTTCTGGAAGAAGTTCTACAGCACACTCTGCCTCAGTAAGAGTAGATAACACACCGCCACATCTAACATCAAAACCTATTCTAATTGATGGCAGACATATAAGAAATTTTACTGAAATTCAAGCATGGTAAGTATATTTAAAAATTAGGAAGCATAAAGTCAGTTTACTAAGCATGACTTAATATATGTTAACTGCTTTTCAAGTAAGTATCTCACTGCAAGATTAGAACAAAACGCAACCATTTTTCTAAAATTGTCATATTTTGTTTCGTGTTTGCTTCAGCTGGAAAGATGTATTTTACGACCTAGAAAGTGGAATTAGAAATTATATACTAGAAGTAGGCTCTAAAGCCAATACTGCTGATATTGTGCAATCCATCGAGACAACTGAAGACTGTGGCGTTCCTATCCAGTTTTCAGATATTGATATGCATCAAGGACATGCATATTTTTTAATAGTCAAGGTAAGATTTACCATGTTGATATCTTTTAAATATGCCCATTATAGCTACAGGAGACATATTTACTTTTTTTTCTGTAAAGCCCATGCAATTACTTTCGCATTTGACACAACTTTTTGGAATTTTGGGTCCTCAATGCTCTTCAACTTTGTATTTATTTGGCTTTTTGAACTATTTTGATCTGAGCGTCACTGATGAGTCTTATGTAGACGAAACGCGCGTCTGGCGTATAAAATTATAATCCTGGTACTTTTGATAACTATTACCTAAGGAGTACGAACTGCTATTAGTTATCCTGCTGTATCTGAACATGTTATACCGTGTGGCGGTTTTTGAACTGAATTACTCATCAACTACTTGTTAACTGTTGTATTGGCGAGATTTTGATATTTTTCTATGGAGCTTCAATTAGAAGCTTCCTAAAAATTGTTTTAAGGATAATGTGAATATTCTATACACTGCGTCCAGCTTTCAGATCTATCACTTCTAAAATTCCTGCATTCAAGTTTTAAAGCAGGATAATAAGTAGTAAGCATTGGCTCCAAATTGTACTTGTTTTATCAATTTTATACAATATTTACAGATCATGAAGTGAAAATGTATTTCAATTATTATGTCTCTATTACATAATCAATTAAGTTATCATTTAGTTAATATAAAAAAAAGATGTGGTATGATTGACAATAAGACAACTCTTCACAAGACACCAAATGACACAGAAATTGACAAATAGTGGTCACCGTAAGACCTTCAACAATAAGCAAAGTCAATCCCGCATAGTCGGCGTTTCTTATAATGTTTTATAATTTAAGCTTTTTGAAATAGGGTCATTTTGAGGAACATACTAAAAATGGATTACCTGTTTCACTCTATATTTTAAACACTTATCTATATTCTAACAGGCAGTTAATAACGCAAATTTAGTAACAACTGCATCATCGTGGGGATACATTTATGATAAAACTCCACCAGAAGTTGGACAAGTGTTTGATGGATTTTTGCATGATGACAAATCGATTGATATAGACTTTCAGATAGACACAACTCAGCTTGGTGCTTACTGGGAAGAGTTTTATGATCCACATACAATAATAAAAACTTATACAATTTCTGTTGGAACTTGTGTTGGTTGTGATGACGTATTAAAGGCCCATGATGTTGGAATAATATATGGTAATCTAAAATTGTATTTAAAAAAAAATCTTATATAAAATAGTTTAGCAAAAATACCGGACTCCATGATTCCTTTTGTGTGAAGACGGCAAATTTAAATACAATCCAAACTGTATGTGGTGTTGAAGAGATTATAAAACGGTTAGCATAAATGCATCTGATGCATTGTTGTATATAGTCAAATCAAAAAGGTATCAATTTCTGGAAGTCATAGTCACTCATATGATTTACAGCTTTGAGAAAAGTATGCTTACGGTCGTCTCTTTAACTGTTACATACTAATAGGAGAAGCTCGACGGGTGTCACGTGTGGAGTAGGATCCGCATTGCTTTCTGGAGAATACGATATCACCTCCGGGTTTTGCTTGGGTTCGTAGTACTCAGTCTTTAGTTGTTAAATGTTATGATATGTATACTGTCGATTTTCGTTTTAATCATGATTTGTCAGTGTATTTGCGACTTATGAGTTTGAATGTTTTTTGGTATCTTTGGCATCTCCTATGGCTATATACATGTAGGGACCAGCCTTTATCCTAATACATTAGTTTTTAAGCAGACTGTTTTTCTTTTTCAGAGTTCGTTTTAAAAGGAATAAATCTTGCTATTGGTAGGATATATTACACTACAGTAACTGCTTGTAATACAGCTGATCTTTGTTCATCTGATACTTCTGATGGGTTTATAATTGATAACAGTCCCCCAAATATTGGAAAAATAAAGGATGGAGTAGATTACATTGACATAAATTATCAATCTTTAAGGTATTCAAAAGCAGCTTATACTGATACTATCTAAAAAAAATATGTACTTGTATCTTATATATCTTTTAGCGAACAACGATTTACATATAAATTATACATTCTTTTTTCAAATATTGTTTTTTTCCCTATTCATATGCTATCAAGATTGCAGTAATGCTTAAAGGAAGCTATATAAACCTAGATTTCAAGTGATGAAGTTAGGGTACGCCATAACAAGATTTGGACCGTTAAAGCTTATATGTTTCGCAGAAGAAGACGAATATGTTTCAAAGAGGAGCGAAAGATACCAGAGGGACAGTCAAACTCTTAGACCGAAAATAAACTGACAACGCCAAAAAAAAAAGACAAACAGACAAATAATACTGCACAAGACACAACACAAAAAATCGAAAACTAAGCGACATGAACCCCACCAAAAACTGGGGGTGATCTGAGGTGCTACGGAAAGGTAGGCAGATCCTGCTCCACATGTGACACCCGTGCTGCTTATGTTATAACAAACCCGGTAAATAGTCTAATTCGGTAGTTCACTGTCGTGGTTTAACTTACCGTAACAACAATCAATTCTTCCTTTTAGGTAAAGCGACATCACTGTATACGATTTATCTCTTAATTTGTGCTCACGTGAGCAAAATGACGGATGCCACATGTGAAACAGGATCTGCTAACCATTCCAGAGCACTATGGATAATTTCCCGGTTTGGTGGTGTTCGTATTGTTAAGTCTTCAGTTAAATAGTGTGTTTTGTCTTGGCGTTGTCAGTTTATGTTCGAATTTAAGTTTGAATACACTATCATTTTTTTCTCTTTAAATGGAGAAGAGTTCCTTTTGCGTACCAGATGACTTTGATTGTTTACGTATGCTCATGACAAAAAACATGCGAAAACAAAATCTCATTTTATCACAGGTTAAGTTGTTAGTTTTCAATAGATTATGGTATTCATTATATGAAAATTTAAACAGTTAAACCAAAAAATATAGAAAAATTACTACAAATCATTTGCTTGATAGTGTATTTTTGTGAATAATTTCAGATCATATGTAGCCGCCACGTGGCGTGGTTTTAATGATCCCCAATCAGGCTTAGATAAGTACTCTATCAGAGTGGGGTCACTGAAGGGCGGAGATAATATCATACCGATGACTGAACTGCCGTTGACAGATATAGCCGTGTTTTCAAATATTACTGATGAAATTCCAACAAACATCAGAATCTACATAACTGTCCGTTCCTACAACAAAGCAGGTATGAGATAAAGAATGTTGTAATTGTAGTTTAAGATACAAAGAATCACAAATTGCATTATATTTACAAAAGGAACATAGCGTTGATACTTGCCCAAAATCAAATCAAATTGATATTAAGCATACTTAAAACAATATTATGTATAGTCTTAGAATTTTATAATTCAAAAGAATTGCATTTCTCTCTTGCATTGATAATCACATCACCATTTTTATCGTTTTATGTGGTTTGAACAATATGTTTTAACAAACTTGATAATAGAGAAATATAATCGTTTATGACATAAATTCATGACAAAATCAAGATTTAGCTGCTGGATTATACACATATACATGTATCTGATAATTGAACTAATTCTTTCTGATAAATATCTTCCAATATATAGTTTAGCAATGTCACTTTAGGATTCTATTTGGATACGATCGTTGAAATTCTGAGTACTAAATATCAGTACAAATTATTATGCTTTTAATGTTACAGGTCTTTACTCAGAAGCGACGTCAAATGGTTTCCTGGTTGATGATTCCCCTCCATCATTCAGTCGCAAACCTAAATTGTTTCAGCAGCTTGGATCGAGACGAGAAAACTCAACTATTTACAGAAGTTGCCTTAAAATCACATGGGATGTTAGTGACGACGAATCTTATATTGAGAGACAGTATATCTCTGTGACCTCACACAAAGGAGGTGGAATTAACTCAACATCTACAGAGGTATCAAGGCTTCTTTTTTAGAATTTGATGTTAACGTATGAAAAATAATCCAAAAATTGAACAGTGGTTATGATTTTTTTTTATAAATTGTAGTTGATATAATATTCTAAAAGTAAATCCGCCCAAATGAAAAAAAGTTGAATGTTTTATAATATAACTAGAGAGTGGCATTACTTCTAGAAATGTGTTGTTAATGAATTAATAAGGGACTTTCTAGTGGAAAATAATATAAAATTTTGGTTTATCAAACTTGAAGTAAAACAAAAGTACGAAATCTGTTTCTGATTGTATAATATAATACCATGTCAAAATAAACAGTCGTTGAATATATGGGCTACCATTGCTTTAATGAGAAATTTCTACAGGATTTTATCACAGTTTGAACTTCAACTTAAATAATTTGCATGTCTTAAATACCTTTATTATTTTTTATGAAACCTTATATAAATATAAATCATAGATACCAGAATAAAATATGTGAATGAAACAATCAATGACACGAGTCAACTTTTATTATGAACAAGACATGTGTTTTCGTTTCTTTTTTATATACCAACAGCTGAATGGAATTGTACGTGATTTCACTTATACCAGACTGAATCTAAACGATGGTGGCGAATACTTTGTTACCATTATTGCATGTAACGGGGCTAAAGTATGTGTAAAAGAGACATCAAATGGAATTCTCGTCGACAACTCCCCGCCTATTACAGGTAACATACATAAAAATTATATATCAATGTGTATATATACCCGAATTAAAGATTGTTCATACAAAATTTACTATCCATGGATTAGTTATACGGATCGACATATTGTGCGTATATTAGACTTGTCGCCATCGAATTAACCACCCAGATCCAAACAATACCGATTGTCATATGATCTGATATTAACATAAGTATAAACATACATACGAGAATGTTCAAGTATAATGAAGATTTAATGGATCTCTTTAATTTCATGCGTAGATACAAAAAACACGTAAAAAAACATTTTATCTGATAAGAATCAGTTTTATATATCAGTTATGACACAGGTTATGTTCTTCTCATATATGTTATAATAGTATGAAACTAAACCCCTAACGGGAATGATTGTGCCTGATATTCATATAATGAAGACATAATCTTTAAATCAGTTTAATTGAAGTCTGGAGCTGGCATGTGAGTTAACTGCTAGTAGTCTGTTGTTATTTCTGTATTATTGTCATTTTGTTTATTTTCTTTGGTTACATCTTCTGACATCAGACTCGGACTTCTCTTGAACTGAATTTTAATGTGCGTATTGTTATGCGTTTACTTTTCTACATTGGCTAGAGGTATAGGTGGAGGGTTGAGATCTCATAAACATGCTTAACCCCGTCGCATTTTTGCGCCTGTCCCAAGTCAGAAGCCTCTAGCCTTTGTTAGTCTTGTATTATTTTTAATTTTAGTTTCTTGTGTACAATTTGGAGTTTAGTATGGCGTTTATTATCACTGAACTAGTATATATATTTGTTTAGGGGCAACTGAAGGACACCTCCGGGTGTCCCAAGTCAGAAGCCTCTAGCCCTTGTTAGTCTTGTATTATTTTTAATTTTAGTTTCTTGTGTACAATTTGGAGTTTAGTATGGCGTTCATTATCACTGAACTAGTATATATATTTGTTTATGGGCAGCTGAAGGACAACTCCGGGTGCGGGAATTTCTCGCTTCATTGAAGACCTGTTGATGACTTTCTGCTGTTGTCTGTTCTATGGTTCGGTTCTTGTCTCTTTGACACATTTCCCATTTCCATTCTCAATTTTATTATAACTGAGAAATCTAGATGGGTTTTCCTATTGTGTCACCTTCTAATGTTGACATTGTTTTCTTTTTTGATAACTGAACATGTTTTGCACATACGTTTCCAATATCCAGCTTTGGGCATTATTGAAGGTAACATGCATTTGGATTCAAATGAAATATAGTTATTGACCCTTAATAAATTCAGTCAAAACAGAAAAATAAAGTTTGCCTACATATCTGTTGAGAACTGTGAGAGAAATAAATTCCTCAACCGATTATTGTGCAATGCAATATTTTTCTCGTTTGAAAGTTAAATTTCAAAAATGAATTTTCCCCAAAAGGAAAATTTATCAGATGACACTTGATGTAATTTTAGAATCTATACTCCTAGTCTTGTGACCTGTTATATTTTTCCGGCATGAAGATATATTTGTCGTGGCACACAAAATGTGACGCCTAAATAAGACAAATGACACCCTACTGTTATGTGCGAAAGACGAGATCAGCGAGTCGCAGAATGTTCAATTTACAACAAAGAGAATGTTTACCATGATAACAATGCCAATTTGATAAACAACTCATTATAATTTGATTTTGCTTGATACTTAAAGGTTTCATAACGAGTCAGAATAGAAAATCGCTTAATATCAACTCGAGTTATTTAATTTCAATTTTACAATAAACCTTCTGTGAGTTTAGTATTACTATCTAAATTAAATAACGTTACTAAATTTCCAGCGATATCAAATTTTCACAAGTTGTTGAATCTATTTCTCTTATGGTCAACACTCTCAAAGCGTTCAATAAATAATTCCGAGAAACGTTGATCTAGTCTTTTGCACATTCTAGTATGCCGTCGTATGTCCTTTATCAGTGTGAAACGTAAAATTAGACATTTTTTGACTTTTTGAAAGGTTCAGAATGTAAAAAAAAAATGACAAAAAGAAGATTGTCCAATGAAAAGTTTGAATATTTTGTATAATGATGAAGAAATCATATAGATGTATGTTGTCATGGATGAAGTGTACATTGTCTTAACCTTTTAAAGTCACAAATGACCTAACGCATAGCCAATGGAAATTCGGTAATATTGTCGTGTGATACTCGATAGGCCAATCAATTAAAGCAGACTTTCGTATCACTTTTTCGTACCACACTCCGTGTAGTGTTACGAGAAATATCTGTTCATGCAAGAAATACATTACAGGCCACAACTATAAGATAATATCTCCTTATTTAATTCAAATAGTAATAATAAACTCGCCACAGCTTCATTTACCATCATATTGAAAGACTTGAAATAAGATAACTCGAGTTTATATCAAACGACATCCATATCTCACTCTCATGAAATCTAAAATCTTTAATAACACAAATAGTGTTTTTTTTTCAAAGGAACATTTGCTATTGAAACCGATCATGCTGCTAGCCTGAATCGCCATGTTGATGGTTGGTGGATGAAGTGGTCAACATTTAAATTATGGCTGGCATGGATAGGGTTTTCTGATCTTCATTCTGGTATAGACTACTATATGGTATCAGTTGGTAGTAGATACATGCTTGATGATCTTAATAGTGTAAGGTTTTGTATCAACTTAATAAATATGCCTAAAAAAAGGCGTTAATGTGCACCCGGTTCAGTTAAATTGTTACCAATAATGATATTCAGTTATGTTTTTCAAACAAACTTACGCTAATGAATCGGAAAATGCATATATATATAGTGTGTTTTTGCATTCTATATTTGTTCTGTTTACATCAGTTTATTTCTTTTCGACAGTTGCGAGTTTATTTTGACAGTGCTTCTCATTTGAGGAAAAAAAAGTAAAATAACAGAAATACCGAGCTCCAAGTAAAATTCAAAACGGAAAGCCCTTTATTAAATTGCAAAATTAAATGCTCAAACGAATGGAGAATATCTGTAATATTCCTGACTTTGTATGGACATAATGTTATGTCGAAAATAATGGCTAAAGCTTCTACTTGGGCTACAGATTATATTATTTTTTGATACAGTATCAAGGGAGCCAACTCTGTTTTATCAATACGACTGATCCCTTTAGTGTTAAATATAATGCATGCCAATTATCATTTTTGTTATTATTCATCCTTGATCGATTTGAATTTGGGTCCGATTTAATGACAGTCCTTTAGCTTTAAATTTCATTTTAGTTAAAAAGCACGGTAGAAGTAAGTTTGTGTCACTGATCTTAAAAGTGTCATAATGAAATTTCAGATATGGCAAAAATACGGTTTCGATTATTATAATTTTCCGCTTTTCGAAGTAAAGAGGAAAATTATTGTACTAATGGTTCTTTCAATATATGTATTGACACGTGATATTAGTTGTAGTATCACGTGAATGGTCATTTTTTGCGGGTTAATTTCCCTATCAGACCATTCTCTCGCCAACTTCGAACTGGTCAAGATGGACACCGATTTAGACGATTCAATTAAGGCAGTTATTCTACGCGAGGTGAAAAATACAGTTTCTTCTTGACAGCAAGATCTTCTAAACAGCATAACTACAGTGATGGATAGTAGGCTTTCATCTTTCCAATCAAATCTGCAACAGTCACAGCAGGAGATTTCCCAAACTCAGATAGCCAAGCTTGAAGAAACCATGACTGACAATTATAGTTATGAGCGTAAAGGAAATGAAAACCAGTATCGTCATGAGGTGAAAGTGTTAACCAAGCTGAAAGAATCTAAAGGTAGCCTGGAAGCTCCAGAATTAGGAATTGAGTCAGTGCAGACAGCTAAGATGAAGATTGTTGAAGGTATTGACTTAGTGAATGAAAGGCAAAAGCTTATAAAACTGACCGACTCTTCCCAGCTTGGATGGAAAGTCGTCAGTGGGTATACGTATGTAGCTAATCCACTCGCTGACGACTCAGAAGACGAAAAGAAGATGATGAGGCTCAGTCTAGAGCAGAAAGAAAGAGTAAGGCGGAAAAAGTTAAGTAAGGCAAACCAAGATCAACACCTTATAGCAGAAATCCAGAGAAAGAAACCAAATCCGTTAAGCCTGGAAGATGTTTCAAGTGTGGAAGTAAGGGTCATTGGGTAGACGAACGTCCAGACATGAAAAATAAGATAAGTAATTCTTATTCACAAATTTTAGTTTTTGATAATATTAATGTAATACAAGGCCACTTTCCGCCTCTAGTCAGTGATTCAAGCAATAAGTCTGTAACTACAAAAGTTAATACTGTTAAAAATACTCACACGGTGATATGTATTGATACGAATACAACCGCTCAGCATGAATGCGTCTCGCCAGTTGGTAGACTCAAGGTCAATATAGGTCAATGGAAATTGATTACCGAAAACAAACACATTATTGACGTTATTGAAAACGGTTATAAAATACCATTCAAAACCGAGCCTCAACACGCTGTAATTAAAAGCAACAGATCGTCATTATACAATAAGAAATTTGTTCAAGATAAGATCAGCAATCTTTTACAGAAAAAATGTATTTCTGAGGTACAAAAGATTCCGGGTCCGTGTATATCTGCGTCCATTCGTTTTTCGTTTTGAAATATCAAAAACAAAAAACAAAAAACGAAAGCGTTTTCATTTTTCGTTTTTGATTTCTTAAAAACCAAAATGAAAAACGAAAGTGTTTTCATTTTTCGTTTTTGATTTCTTAAAAACCAAAACGAAAAACAAGAGTGTTTTCATTTTTCGTTTATGATTACACAAAACAAAAAACGAAAAACAAAAGTATTTTCATTTTTCATTTTTGATTTTTCAAAAACTAAAATCGAAAAATGAAAGTGTTTTCATTTTTCATTTTTGATTTCACAAAAACAAAAAACGAAAAACGAAAAACGAAAGTGTGTTCAATTTACCATTCCGCAGGTAGTTAACCCTTTAACGGTTGCATACAACAAATCGAGCAAACCCAAACTTGTACTAGATTGTAGACACATAAACATACATTTGTTCGAATTCAGATTTAAGTATGAAGATACAAAAGTAGCCCGAGATATGTTTCAGAAGGATGATTTTCTGTTTTCCTTTGATCTTAAGTCGGCTTATCATCATATTGAGATTTGTCAAATACATAGAAGTTTTTTTAGGATTTTCATGGGAGTTTGAAGGCAAAGTTAGATACTTTGTTTTTAATGTACTGCCATTTGGTTTAGCTACTGCTGGGTACATTTTTCAAAAGTACTACGAGAATTAGTCAAACATTTAAGATCTGAAGGCAAAAGGATCATCATGTTTCTGAATGATGGTTTAGGAGTTAAGAGGTAAAACAAAAATTGGAAGTTGTTGGATTTTTGATTGCACATGAAAAATGTAGTTGGTTCCCTTCACAGTATGTGAACAGGTTAGGTTATGTTTGGGACACAAAAGTAGGAAAAATTTGTGTTAGTGATAAGAGAATTGACAAAGCAGAAAAAGTTGCGAGTCGTATTTTAAGCGAGATTGGAAAAGGAGTACTTTTGTTCAGTGCTCGAACCTTGGCTAGTATTATTGGTCAGCTGATTTCTTTGCAAATCGTTTTGGGTGATATCGTTAGACGGAACACAAGATTTTCATATGATTGTGTTCAAGCGCGTGCTAGTTGGAACGCGCACCTGTAAGAATAACAGTAGAAGCTATTGATGAGCTTTGTTTTTGGAAAAACTCTTGCAGAACACTTAATCTTGTAGGTGTTGATATTTGTTCAGTTAATTTAACTGACATGTATGATATTGAGTTATTTTGTGATGCCTCAGATGTAGGCTTAGGTGGATATTTTTCCACAGTTTTGGATTTTCAGAGTGAAAATCATGTGATTTATGGAAATTGGTTCGCGGGTGAACAATTTGAAAGTTCCACCTGGCGAGAATTAGAGACGGTTAGAAGAGTTTTGAACTCATATGATTCATTTCTTGAGAATAAGACCGTTAAAGTCAATTCTGATAATAAGAATGTGACACATATATTGAATGTTGGTAGCAAAAAGTACAAATTACAGAAGGTTGTAACAGATATTCTCAATTCTTGCTCGAAGAAGAATATAGGTTTAAAAACCAATTGGGTACCGGGAACTGAGAATAATCATGCTGATTTTTTAAGTAGGCATACGGATCCTGATGATTAGAGCATCGAAAAGAACGTTTTCAATGATCTGAGTTGTACATTTGGCCCTTTAACTGACGACAGATTTTCTACTCATTACAACGCTCAGAGCTCTCGTTTTAATTCGAGAATTTGGTGGCCAGATACTGAGGCAATAAACGCTTTTAGTCAGTTTTGGGGAGGTGATACTAATTGGTTAGTGCCACCTCCATCGTTAGTTGCCATGACAATAAACAAGATAATTAAGGACAAGGCTAAATGCATGTTGGTTATTCCTGAATGGAAATCTGCTCCTTATTGGCCACTTTCATATTATAAAGATGACGGATTTAGAGATTTTATAAAGGAGGTTATTTATTTGCCTAGAGACAACATTATAGTAAAGGGTACAGGTAAAAATGGAATTTTTGGTAAAAATCCCCTAAGATTTAGTATGATTGCTTTTTTTGTCTGATTTTAATGAGGTTTTTTACGTTTTTTAGGTTTAAAACTGAGACAGAACGTTGAGAATGTCGTTGAGAGCAGTGGTGTAGGAGAAAACAATGTGTTGACATCTTTGGCAGGAAAGATGGTTCTGTACATAGTGGATTCGAAAAGTGAAAATACGTCAAAGAAAGACTTCGCCGAATATAATCGTTGGAAGTCATTCATTAATCAATGAACATGGTTTTTCTGATTTACCAGCCGAACCAGTACATGTAGCATTATACTTAACATTTCTTATTGACAAACATTCTTCACCAAGTGTATTGCAGTCCGCGACTTATTCTATAAAATGGGCTCACGAATTGAACGGTTACATAGACCCTACAAGCAATTCTTAACATTTCTATTAGAATCTTGCAAAAGGCGGAACGGTAAACCAGTCGTGAAATAAGACCCAGTTGATAACATTATGCTTAGAGAACTATGTTCTATATATCAGGATTATAGTGATTTATTAGTGATAAGGGATTTAACTATGATACTTATAGCTTATGCAGGTTTTTTACGTTTTGATGAATTAAGTTCATTAACTTGTAGGGATATTAAGATATATGAGGAATACAAGTCTATCTTTTTGTCGCATAGCAAAACTGATCAATATAGACGAAATTTTGATTTCCAAAGGGAGTTCTCAAGCATGTCCCCTTTTGATGTATAAGCGTTATTTGGGTTTATCGAGTTTGGACGTTGATTCTGATAATTTTGTTTTCAGACCCATATTTAGATCGGGTGGTACAGCTAGGTTAATTTATAAAAATAAGAAGCTTAGTTATACAGCAGTCAGGCAAAATATCGTTAAAAGGTTGAAAATGGTTGCTCCTCAACTTAACTTAGGATTACACTCATTACGTTCAGGAGGCGCTTCGGCTGCAGCCAAGTCAGATGTTAATGAGAGATGTATAAAGAGGCATGGCCGTTGGAAATCTGATTTAAGTAAAGACGGGTACATTGCATATTCGTTTGATTATAGAATTTAGGTTTATAGATATATATTTTTCTATCCGTTTCAACCCTTTCTGTGAGTTCTCTAGTCTTGTGGGCGATCGGCAGTTATAAATTGTGTTTGATATATTAATTGTTATATATAAGTATAGTGTGTACTTATAATTTTCCGCGTTTCGAAGTATAGAGGAAAATTATTGTACTAACGGTTCTTTCAATATCTGTATGGACACGTGATATTAATTGTAGTATCACGTGAATGGTCATTTTTCGCGGGTTAATTTCCCTATTAGACCATTCTCTCGCCAACTTCGAACTGGTCAAGTTCAGATTTAATGTTGGTTTATTATTGATTTTTTCTTGTTTTTGTACTATATATTGGTATTTTTTGTTTTTGCTCTTACACATTTTGATGACATTTTGTTTATGTAAACATAAGCTAACTTTCAGTATTGTCCAAGAACACCTCTCGAGACGATCTTTTGATCATTAGGGTTTGGACACAGGTTTCCATATCGACTAAGGTAACTTGGTTGTTGGTTTTTTTCTGGCCGGCGGGTTCGTTTAATTTATGACGGAGTCATTGTTTTCATTTCGTATTGAAAGCATTGTTTATATGTATATAAATATTTTGCATAAAATATTATGTTTGTTATGATAGATTATAATAAAATCCGGTGTCCTTCTAGTCTTGTGAGCGATTGGCAATTATAAATTGTGCTGGATATATTTATTGTTATATATAAGTATAGTGTGTTCTTGTAATCCCTTGTTTTAAAACATCACCATTTTAAAATAAGTAAATTATCTCAAGTAATATTTCATTCCATTTATTTATGTCAAATATGACATGTTACAGTAATTATAGACTAGTATGTGGAAATTATCAACAATGATACAATACATAAAAACATAAGATGTAGGGCTAGTTTTCAATAGATTTATTACATACCGATGGCACATGGAAGGTCTTTATACTTGTACAAAAACAATTACAGCTTTACTTTGGGAAAAAAGGTTTCTACAATTAAGTGGTATTTCTGAACATTCATTAACCAGATTATAAATGCTTTGAGTGATTTGCTTTTAAATTATTATTTCGGTGTATGTTGGAAATTTGAGAGATGAATAAAAGGACACATAAACCAAAACAGAAGTTAAAGGGGAAAGGTTAAGGAAACATGTCCCGTCTTCCAGATAAATATTTAATCATTCTTGAAATTCTTAAAACAAAATGTAAATAGAATGATAAGTTGGGGTATGTCAATGAAACAGCAGCCTACAAACAAAACCCATTTAGATGTCAACATATGGTCTTCAGTAGTACACGAGTGTGTGCACAGTACCGTCATTCCTATATCTATATCGCTAAGATTATAAAATTAAGCCGTATAGAAATTCAACAGTCCACAATAACGATACCTGAGATATTTCTCACGTGAAATTAATTTCTTAAAACAATATTATTATTTTAGTGTAGCTCTTGATAAGCAATATAAATAAACAAATCTTGAAATGTCGTCGATAGATTTGCAGGGATAATAAGCGAGGGACAGCGACGTCGTGCATGTTGCGGTTATACCAAATATGAGGGGGAGGGGAGGGCAATAGGAGTGCTCAACTTTAAGAAATCATCACTTCGTAAATTTTATGGACGCCATCACAAGTTGGTTGACCGTTATGTAATAACCGTTTCACAAATGATATCGGATATGTTATGGAGCAGAATCTGCTTTCCCTTCCGGAGCACCTGAGAGTTTTTGGTGGGGTTCGTGTTGCTTATTCTTTAGTTTTCTATGTCGTGTCATGTGTACTATTGTTTGTCTTTTTGTCCTTTTCATTTAGCCATGGCGTTGTCAGTGTATTTTCGATTTGTGAGTTTGACTGTCCCTCTGGTATCTTTAGTCCCTCTTTTCAGGATATTCGAGATTGGTCTTTGAATCGAACGTGGTAATATATATATATATTTCTTATTTGTTATTTCGAGGAAGCATGGCAAAATGCAGTTAATTTAGAAAAATATAAAAACCTATCGATTTCTACATTTTAAAGGAAAAATATACGACACTTTCAGCATCTGCTCTCAATTTTTTTTTTACAAAAAGGCAAATCCCCCAGATTCAGCCTCAATTTGCTCTAAAACAAGCACTGTGACCTATGTTTTTGTTGTTGTGAGTTTAAATATATTTTATTTTGTGATTTCTTTTTTAACTCGCCAAGGCCTACAACATATTTCAACATTATGAAAATTAGAATGTAACGTAAAACTGTAACGGATACCCTTAAATGAGCATTTGAACAAGTAATGTGAAATTCATTTCATTTTGTCAATCTGACATTATTGATCTCTATATTTAATGATTATATATTTAAACATTTTCGTATACGCATTAAAAGAAGGATAATATTGTTTTATATTTGTGGTTTTATTTTGATGTGATGAACCGAAATAAAAACAAACGAAAACGACAACGACAACGAAAAAGTGCAAAGATTTCTATACATTCTTTTTTCAAATCAATTAAATTCAGATATGTGTTTGTAGGAATATAAACCGCACAGATTTCAACATAGTGATGATGGCGTAGACAAAAAAGACGAAGGCAAAGTGCAGACTTTTGAAGTAAAAACAAAGAAATTAACAGGATATGAATATGTCTTCATCAGTGTTTGGGCATTTAATAAAGTAAGACATTCAATATGGACTAATTATTCTTTATTTGTGTTCAAAACTATTTTGACTTTACATGCTAAGATGATAAAAAAAAACTTAGGAAGCGTCTACTGGCTATGTATGTATGTTTGGACTGTGTTTTCATTTTGCAAGTGAATAAATGGTCATCATTTTTTTGTCTTGACGGAATGTTTTTTTGTTTCTTTTAAATGGTTTTGAATTGATAACATATCTAAACAATTCAATCAAGGATAATAACGCGTACTTATGACTCATTTCTTTTGTATATATAACAGCAAATTATATGATCCGACATATTATTTTACTTAAATATAAATAGGCATATCCCCATAGGGAAGATGGTTCTATAACTATTTCAGTACATATAAATGTTTAAATAAAACCTAGCATCAATAGTATGCATATAAAAATAAACTGTAAAAAAAAATATGACAAATGTTACACTTCCAAACATTGTAAAACTTGGTTTGAATAATGTTTACGACATTTTTGTTCGTTTGCTAGATAATACGTTTTCACTTGAATAAAGACAATGCTATAATGGTTTGGAAATGCTGACCTTATACAAGGTACCCTGTATTAATTTGTTTCATCAAAATGTATTCCGTTCAATATATGTGCATAAAATGGTAAACAGTAAAATCACAAAAATACTGAACTCCGAGGAAAATAAAATCGGAAAGTCCCTAATCACATGGCAAAATCAAATGACAAAACACATAAAAAACGAATGCTCAAGAACTGTCGTATTCCTGACTTGGTACAGGCATTTTCAAATGCAGAAAATGGTGGATTGAACCTGGTTTTATAGCGCTAACCCTCTCACTTTGTACGACAGTCTCATCAAATTCCGTTATATTTACAACGATGCGGTACCTAAACAGACATGATAAATAAAATAGTAAAAATATGGGTACATCAGTCATCACCGTGGTACAATTTTACAAAAAACACAAAAGCATCTATCAAATAAAAAAACACATTCATTGCTTCGCGTGTTTGACGGCAGAAAATTTATAAGTCACATAGGAAGAAATTTTGTCGTTCAATGTAAAAAAAAAACCAATTTTATAATTTCACATGGGCAATGTTCGCATACAGGGTTTATAAATCAAATGTAATTTCAGAAATAGACTGAGACTTAAAATTGTCCAGAAGTTCTTTAGAATAGATAAAAATCCACAAATTGTTAATACCACTACGCGATTAAATAATGTTGACGTTTGTGGTTCAACGTATTTCTCAATTTATCATAGAAATATAACATAATTACATATAATAGAACAATAACATACTGACGGGATCTTTTAAAGTACAGAGTCACGTTATAAGAACCAAAGAAACACAAAAAGTCGAAAATACAAAACACTCACGCAAAAATGAAAGATAACACATACATATTGACGGGATGTATAAGTATCGAGCCACGTCAAATGGATATCACATAGAAATGATATTGTCGTGATAAATAATTCGGTAAAAAATGAGGGACTCTGCTACCATAAAATGTGATTCGCTAGGTTCTATGTTATACATTTTATTTAGGTTGGACTTCAAAGTGATATGATTCACAGTCAATTTCGTTTGATTCCTGGTGGCTCCCTAGAGTTGATACGACAATGTTCTTCTGATACATGTCTAGGACACTGTGTGTGTGCTCCAAAAGATCATAGATGTCCAATTAAAGGACTGCCATGTGTAGACAATACACAAAGTGAGTCAGTATTTTAGAGTGCTCAATCATAAGATTTTATTTGTATATTGGTATTTCTCATACAAATGTTATATATGTTTTGAGTAAGTCTGTAGATTAAGGTCAACTAAAAATTAAATCAAAGCTGAAACATTGTCCTACTTTTTGTGACTTTTCAGTTCTGTTTTGTAAATGTCTATCCCTAATCTTTTCTGCATTCACTTAGTTTGTATTTATATGTAAATGAATGTTTACAACCTCAAGATTTTAGAACCCGCGCAAACAAATTGTTTGAACGTAAATATACATTGAACGAATAAACTTGATATATTTCACCATATAAATACAATATTGATGAACAAACGGAATGATTTCAAACAATATGAGAATGACAACTATAGCCTTGGACAAAACAGCGTTAGTTAAATAACGTTCACAGGTAAATATGATAATGTTGTAGGAAGGAGTACATGCATAGAGTACGGACATTTGTTGAAAGGCTGCACATATTGAATACTTGGAATAATTATAGAATATATAACCAAAAAAAAATGAATATATAACCAAAAAAAATATGAACATAGAATATTAGGGAAAAAAATAAAAAATTGTGTTTAGAGATCAAATTAACAAAAAGTACGATTTGAGAGTTATAGACTGAAAACTCTCCATAAGGGACTAAATGACACAGAAATTAACAACTATACGGTCTTCGACAATGGGCAAAGGGACAGTACAACATAAGAACGAACTATGGAAATCAGTGGAAAAACTCATCAGATGGATACACATAGAACTACATAACAAAAGTTTAAATTTGAGAAGGGAAATGGGGAATGTGTCAAAGAGACAACAACCCTACCATAGAAAACACAACAGCAGAAGGTCACCCAACAGGTCTTCAATGTCTTCAAATTTGGCAAATCAGCCAATGTAGTGTAAACGGTTTCAAACAACCTGCATCTGCAGTTCTAATTTTTTTTCTCACCAGTTTCTCAGTACAGTTTCATGGATAGCAATGCACTGTTTTCCTGTAAAACCTCTGTTCAATAAATCTATGATTATATCCACTACATGATCTACTGATATTACAATTGAGGGCAAAATGTCTTTGTTTTGGGATTTTCAATTTGAATTATGGATCTGGTTTTTTTATTGAAAAGAATCACTACTTATTTCAAGTAATATTTAAAAAAAAGTAATGACATTTTCAGACAATACCAACACCTTAATTGCGATATACGATGTGACTGATATACGAAATTTAGAATCAGATGATATTAATTTTACGCCATCACATGATGCACTAGCAGCTAGATGGAGAATAGTTCAAATTCAGGGTTTAATGCCACAGTGGTAGGTACATAAAATTGCAATGGCCATAAAAAAAGATCAGGCAAAATAGACTGTTTGGTATAAGATATGCCTATACAAATATACTTCATTCATAACTAATTGTTTTTCTCGAAGAACATTTTTTGTACCGATCAAAAACCTTTACGACAAAATTAGGTTTAAAAAAAGCGCAAGGACATTATGAAGCTTTATCTATACGCACATGAACGCGAATGTATGCAATAACTGTAATTGCTAGCACACTTATTTTTTTAGTTTGTAATCCCTTGAATAGTTCAGTAAATTTATGACTCATGATACCTATTAAGCAAATATCACGCGCACGACGCATTGTCATGGACACATATATCCATATTTTACTTGATGTTTAAATAGTTACACAAGTACTGGCAATGCATGCTTTTTCTTTCCGATATATATTTCTGACGCACAGTAAATTTGCCAATAATCAACTTTTAACATGGTAAATTAGTATCGTGGTAAAATTTAAAATACATTTACTAAAAATTGTATTTTGACAACAGGTATGAATGGAGTGTAGGAATAACAGACTCCAATGAACCAGAAGGGATAATTGACAGTTCTGTTGAAAATGTTTGGCATCCTTGTGGTCAAATAGATAATGCCATATACACGTTACCTCGAGGTAAATTTGCTGAACATTGTATAAATAATTTTACATTTTTTTTAATACTCAATTATTGTTGTTATTCATTGTTTTTTACCAATAGATAATTTTTACATTATGCATTTATTATTTACGTATTCTTTGTAGTCCAAATTGCCATGTTAGTTTGGGTATATTTGACTGCTGATTAAAGTGAGGAATGTGCACAGTCAATGGAATATTTACATTCCAAATGTAAAGGAATTGTTTTCTTTGTAGTCTTTTGAAGAAAAAGTAAAAGTTAGTAAACTGTCAAATAGCCTGAAATGGCTATTCGAAATAAGACAATGCAATGGAAACGGTTTTACCAATCAAAAGCCAACACTCATTTCATGAAAATAAGATTTAAAAAAAGGTCAGATCCATCAGTTATGCATTTCCCTCTAATTAAAGTAATATACATGCATGCTGTTGAATAAGGAAATGTTTTATGATTGCAAATGATACAAATATCCAACAAAATCAAAATTAAATCGATTTAAGCAACTGAAGGTCATATAAAAAAAGGAGCAAAGCTCATACATTAAAGTCAGGTGTAAAACAATTCAAATAAAGAAATGACAATAGCTGTTTTTTTCACAAAACAATAAGAAAAAATATGACAGACAGCAATCATAACTTTTTTCTTAATTATTTTCGCACACAGAGCTATCTTATAGGTTGGAAAAATATTATTTGTCAAAAAGATTTTTTTGGATTGGTAATCTAGCAGAACTACATGTACGAGGGTTATTTAGTATTCAAACAGCAACTTGAATAATTTTTAAAATGTAAAATAATTGCATGTTAGTTGTTTACTGTGAATGTACAGTCTATCATTTGCCTTCTTATAAATTTGGTAAAACTGATTGATTAATTATTGTCTGCTAAACATTCAGTGACAAATCTTTTAAGTAATACTCATTAATCATATATCATAATGGTTTTTCAGGAAATATTTTAAATGATAACCAAGTATACTCATTCTTTGTGAGAGTATGGTATGATAGCAACACTTTTGCTGATTTCAAATCTGATGGTGTGACAGTTATGTCAAAACCACTGACAACAACAAAAGTTTTTGGCGTAGGGGTAAGGAACTAATCACCTGTTTATTAAGAATAAAAATATTACTCGCACTTTTTTTATATATGTGACGTAAAGATGCTAAAATTTGCTTCGTTTGGATTTGGCTGTATTGTTGTCTTACCATTGACACCTATTTTTTAAAACATTTTTCGTTCCGCTATGCAATTTAGGCGATGTGGTGGACAATGCAATTTAGGTTGTGCGTCTGTTTTGTTTATATGAAATTTTTGTGTACAGTTCTGATTGAATTTGAATGACGTTTATTTCAAAGATTTATATCAGCAATGTCTCAGACGAGTTACTTATTCAGTGATGATCAATTATTTGTAAAGAAGTAAAATAGAAAGAAAAAGTATACTGACATTTGCATTTTTACCACTAACAAGCCAACGATTCTTGACTAGTTGTAATCAAATATAAATCAAAAGTTTTATCGCAACAATATCATTAAAGATCCCGATAATCAACACCAACCAACTGTTTTACAAAGTTATACTTTTCGGAGAGGTATTATTGGAAAAATACCATTGTTGCGATATTGTTCATACTTTTTTAATAGAATTTAAGAAAGAGTTTATAAGAACCAAAAGAATATTTTTCAATATACCTTGGATACACGGTACATGAGAACGCTGGTATTTTTATTCTTTTTATATGTCCATTTTACTGTATATAATTATGACCAATTTATCTATTTAGGTTCCATGTAAACAGATTTATTTTGAAAATATTTCATGTTCAAACATAATATAAAATACGTAATACAGTAACTAATGCATTTAGGTTATGGAACATTTGCCTGACAACTGGAAGAAGGATATCGATTATATGCTACGTGGGGGGCTATTTACAGTTTCGTGGCATGGAATATTTTTGAAAGCTAGCACTGTTATAGAGAAGTTTCATGTTTATTTGAGTACAAATCCTGGTGGTATGTATTAACCTTTATTTTTGACCATGCTACATTATGATTAGTTACATCTAATGTAATCACTGAGAAATCTAATGACTAAATATTGCCTCCCCTGTAAACACAGACAATGTGATCGTTTCAATGTTTTTCTCGATTTAGCAAGAAAGCTATTAGTTAAAAATTCACAGGAAAACTTTCTGGTATATACTTACGATAAAATGTAATTGAAATAAAAATAAAATGTTTAAAATTTTGATATCATTCCCTCCTTAAGTAGCATACAACGTGTACAGCAGGCTATATGAACTTTGGGTAATATTTGTTTATGTATGTAACTTGACCAGAGAAGATCAGGGGGACATCCAATAGAATAGATCCATGTGAAGCAAATATAAATACTTTTTAGATTAAAGCACTTAGCAAATTCGAAGACTTTAATCCGATATAGAATTGAAAGTGAATGGATCGAGAAGACACAAATACATGTACAGAAATCAAAACTATCTATTCTTAGAACTGGATAAAACATAGAAAAAATATTTAAACTGAGTCTGCACAGACATTACTTTTAAATTGTTATATTAACAAAAAGGCAATATTTCTATGAGGAAAGTTAACACGACAAGAAAAGACTGGTGTACTCAAAAACATAAGACTTGAAGTTATGTATATTTTTAGAAATTGTTATATGCTAAGGACTATGTGGAAGACTCAGACAATTGTTGACTTGCAAGATTTTTCTGGTTTTTATATATTCATGTTTATTTCCCCATTTTAATACGCCCGTCAAAATTTTGACGGGACGTATTATGGTATACAAATGTCCGCTGTCCGTCCGTCTGTCTGTCTGTCCGTCTGTCCGTCTGTCTGTCCGGCGTAAACATGTCACACCGTAACTTGAGAACGACTTATCTAAATTTCAAGAAACTTAATATAGTTGTTTTTTATGATGGTCAAATGATCTGTACACTTTTTGGTGAAAATAAGATTTAAACTTTTTGAGTTAGGCACTTTGTAACTAAAACAGGGGTGTGTTTTTTTCACATGTCGCACCATATCTCAAAAACGAGTCTTGATTATTGCTTAAAACTTTACATTTCTTAGTTATATTAATCTTGATATCTGTATACTTTTTGGTGATGATTCAAAATTTTATTTTTGAGTTATTGAGTATTTTGTAAAAAAAGGGGGAGGGTTTTTTTACATGTCGCGCCGTATCTCAAAAACGATTTATGATTATTGCTTAAAACTTTACACACTTCTTTGTTATATTAATCTAAAGATCTGTATACTTTTTGGTGATGATTCAAAATTTCATTTTTGAGTTATTGAGTATTTTGTAAACTAGAGGCTCTAAAGAGCCTGTGTCGCTCACCTTGGTCTATGTGAATATTAAACAATGGACACAGATGGATTCATGACAAAATTGTGTTTTGGTGATGGTGATGTGTTTGTAGATCTTACTTTACTAAAAATTCTTGCTGCTTACAACTATCTCTATCTATAACAGTACTTTCTGTGGAAAATGTTATTGAAAATCTTCAAATTTTAAGAAAATTGTTAAAAATTGACTATGAAGGGCAATAACTCCTTAGGGGGTCAATTGACTATTCTGGTCATACTGACTTATTTTTAGTTCTTACTTTGCTGTACATTATTGCTGTTTACAGTTTATCTCTATCTATAATAATATTCAAGATAATAACCAAAAAACAGCAAAATTTCCTCAAAATTACCAATTCAGGGGCAGCAACTTAACAACCGATTATCTGATTCATCTGAAAATTTCAGGGCAGATAGATCGTGACCTGATAAACAATTTTACTTCCTATCAGATTTGCTCTTAATGCTTTGGTTTTTGAGTTATAAGTCAAAAACTGCATTTTACCCCCATGTTCTATTTTTAGCCATGGCGGCCATCTTGGTTTGTTGGCCGAGTTACCGAACACATTTTTTAACTAGATACCCAAATGATGATTATGGCTAAGTTTGGTTAAATTTGGCCCAGTAGTTTCAGAGGAGAAGATTTTTCTAAAAGATTACTAAGATTTACGAAAAATGGTTAAAAATTGACTATAAAGGGCAATAACTTCGTAAGTGGTCAACTGACCATTTTGGTCATGTTGACTTATTTGTAGATCTTACTTTGCTGAACATTATTGCTGTTACAGTTTATCTCTATCTATAATAATATTCAAGATAATAACCAAAAACAGCAAAATTTCCTTAAAATTACCATTTCAGGGGCAGCAACCCAACAACGGAATGTCTGATTCATCTGAAAATTTTAGGGCAGATAGATCTTTACCTGATGAACAATTTTACTACGTCAGATTTGCCCTTAATGCTTTGGTTTTTGAGTGATAAGCCGAAAACTGCATTTTACTCCTATGTTCTATTTTTAGCCATGGTGGCCATCTTGGTTGGTTGGGCGGGGCACCGGACACATTTTTTAAACTAGATACCCCAATGATGATCATGGCCAAGTTTGGTTAAATTTGGCCCAGTAGTTTCAGAGGAGAAGATTTTTCTAAAAGATTACTAAGATTTACGAAAAATGGTTAAAAATTGACTATAAAGGGCAATAACTCCTAAAGTGGTCAACTGACCATTTTGGTCATTTGACTTATTTGTAGATCTTATTTTGCTGAACATTATTGCTGTTTACAGTTTATCTCTATCTATAATAATATTCAAGATAATAACCAAAAACAGCAAAATTTCCTTAAAATTACCATTTCAGGGGCAGCAACCCAACAACGGAATGTCCGATTCATCTGAAAATTGCAGGGCAGATAGATCTTGACCTGATGAACAATATTATCCATGTCAGATTTGCTCTAAATGCTTTGGTTTTTGACTTATAAGCCAAAAACTGCATTTTACCCCAATGTTCTATTTTTAGCCATGGCGGCCATCTTGGTTTGTTGGCCGGGTCACCGGACACATTTTTTAAACTAGATACCCCAATGATGATTGTGGCTAAGTTTGGTTATATTTGGCCAAGTAGTTTCAAAGGAGAAGATTTTTGTAAAAGTTAACGCCGGACGACGGACGCAGGACGACGACGGACGCCAAGTGATGGGAAAAGCTCACTTGGCCCTTCGGGCCAGGTGAGCTAAAAAGGGGGAGGGTTTTTTTACATGTCGCGCCGTATCTCAAAAACGATTTATGATTGTTGCTTAAAACTTTACACACTTCTTTGTTATATTAATCTAAAGATCTGTATACTTTTTGGTGATGACTCAAAATTTTATTTTTGAGTTATTGAGTATTTTGTGAAAAAGGGGAGTTTTTTTTACATGTCGCGCCGTATCTCAAAAACAATTTATGATTATTGCTTGAAACTGTACACACTTCTTTGTTATATTAATCTAAAGGTCTGTATACTTTTTGGTTTGATTCAAAATTTAGTGATATTTGTAAAAAAAAAACAGGGTGGGGGGGGGGGGGGGGGGGTTACATGTCCCGCCGTGTCTCAAAAACAATAAATGGTTATTGCTTTTAAAAAACTTTCTCAGAAACTATTTATGATTATTGCATAAAACTTCCACACAAGACGTCGGGCGTATCATGCGCTCATGGCGCAGCTGTTTATTATCTGTATTCGGCAAAGATTGAATTTCAGTCAACCAGCTTCTAATACATTTATTTCTGTAAATGATGAACATCGTTTATGTCTATGTATGTTTTGCATTTTAACAAAATACTGTCTTTAAAATGTGTGATTGCTGTTTAGAAATAACTTTCGATCAGAAGCGTCACCGACATACATGTAGTTCTCTCAATAATATAACCGTATCTGTCTGTTTTAATTTGTACCATAACATTAGCATCTCTGTCCTTACTGTAATTGTCTCACAATAGTTTTTGTAACAAACAGCTATCATATATTTCCAATTATTATGTTCAGGAAAACGTTCAAATTTCTTACGAAATTGGAGTAAAAACAACACTCATTGACAACATTAAACTGAGCATTTTCTCTCAAAGTCAACCACCTGTTTTCATAGTAAATGTACATGTTAAAAACGGTTAACATTTGCATATTTTGTGCTTTTATAATACGGTATATATCTACAAGTAATTGTGATAAATTCCACGATGTCCACATTTTTTTCAGGTCATGACATGCACAAAGTTGAAATTGACATTCCAGGATCAGTAACAACTGTTAATATAAGCCGAGTTCCGCTGGTACCCGGTGTAAGATATTATTCTAATGTGGTTGGTTACAGTTATGCTGGACAGCATGTGACACTGTCATCCGATGGGTTTACTGTAGATATTGATAAACCTTTACTCGGAGTTGTAAATGACGGCATAGGTTTGTTCATCTTTGCATGTTAAAAGAAAGAAATATAATAATAATACATTTTGTATACACCAGGTATTTTAATCTTAAAAATAATGGTTTCATGAAGAGGACTATTTTGTATGGTCACGTGCAATTACTCCATTCAGTAAATGGTAAAAACGAGGTTCAAATATAAGAGTACTGTTTTCTTTATGTTCTCATAGATTTTTTTCTTGAGGTTAAAAAAAAGAAGGTTTTTCCATTTTTCACTTTTTGAAAATATTTACTATTTTATCAATTCTTTGAGAAATATTTTATGTGTCATTATATCAAATTTGTTGATTTTCTGCTTTCAATCATTTAATAATCATTTGCATATGTAGGATACACAGAAATAGATTTTCAAAACAGTTCACACTCTGTTAGTGCTTCCTGGAATGGTTTTAGTGACCAAGACTCGGGGATTAGGAATTATTACTGGTGCGTTCAATTGGAAAACTCCGAAACGGGATGCGATGTTCTGCCTTATCAACATGTTGGTATTCATAGATCAGTATCAAAGTCCATCAACTCTTCTATAATACACTCAGGTAACATTAACAAGAAATAACACTGATTCAGTGTTTTTTATTTAAATATTCCATGCCAACTTTAGGATCTCAAAAGCAGTTTTACTTTCTTTCACGATATGAGGATGTCTTCCTTCAGTTATTAAGGGACAAAATTTTTTGAAAAGACATCAACATAAGAATAAACGTTGCAAGTTGAAATGAATATATAATAATCTGTCATCTTGAAAAATTTATAAAGTAATTGATTAAATTTTCACAATGAATTAAAATTTCTGTCATATACAAATTGCATATAATATTAGTAAAACTTTTTTTATTTAGGGGCAAAGGTTTTAAGTAAAGTTTATGCTGTTGATTTTGTCGGTCACGTATCAGATACTGCAACATCTAACGGTTTTGTCATTGATGAAACCCCGCCAACACCAGTACAGCTAGTTTTTACCGAAAACAGTTTGGTACTTAACCCATCATTTGAAGACGGTGATAATGACTTTGTAGACATTTCAAACATTTCCGCAGCTAATATTTGTAGATATACAAAACCATATCACTGGAATTCTTCTGATCAGGATTGTATTTGCGTCCTGGGTTCATCAAAATCTATTGCTATGGATGGTCGATCATTTCTTTTTCTCAGAGGAAGTGTATTGCAGACATTACATAACTTAGAAATAGACATCTCTTATAGTGTCAAATTCTTTACTGCTCATGTCCCCTTTGAAGATTCAGTTCTTTCTACAAAAGAAGGCTACATTGAATTCGGTAATGAAAGACACGTGTTTCTTGTGTATCAAAAACAAGACAAATATGGTTCAGACATTGAAGTATCCTGGCATTCTCATACATTTTACTTTACCGCAAAGAATAAAGATGTTAATATTACATATGGAAGCATGGACGACACAACAGGAATTTTAATTGATAACATTCAATTTTCTAAGGTTGAAGTTGTTGATGTTGGGACGCATCCTTATCCCGTTTTATCTCACGCAGTATGGCTACATGAATGGTCATCAATACATGCATTTTGGTATTTTGTTGATAAGGAAAGTCCTATTGTTGAATATCTATGGGCAATTGGTAAGTTTATGTTTTTGTATTATGTTTGTTCTGATCTTTTGAAGCAAGAATATTTAAATATCTACTTGCAATTAAAAAAATAAAACCAGAAATAGCTGTGAATAAAGACAATGGCAGTTCAACAGGTATATGTATTTTAATCAGATGATTAAATATTAGTTATACTAAATAGCGTTTATCTAAATCTTTAAATATTAATCTGAATACTGTTGTGTTGTCTGCTAATTTTGGTGACTCGGAGTCACATTGTCCGTTTTTATTTATGTCTTATTGATAATGACTTCATTATTTGAAAGGTTATAAAGAAGGAAGCACAGAAATACAGAGATATACAAGTGTTGGGTTGAACACTTTCGCCTACAGTTATAATATTACATTAGCACATACATCTCAACTCCACATAACAGTTGTTGCTATCAATGGTGCTGGGTTGTCGGCAGTAGCCACAGCAGATTCCCTTTTTATTGATCTTACACCTCCTGATATAGAATTCGTTTATGATGGAATTGGTATGTACATGTATAATAATAAGTTACAAAACATACCAACAGAACGAATGATATTTTAAAAAGCTGATTTTGTACGGGAACATAATTCCAGTAAATGCAATAACGGCCATTACTTAAATAGAAGCTAACTATAAAACCAAGTTTAATCAACCATTTTCTTACATCAGATCCAGACATGCCTGTGCCAGATCTGGAATATGACATTTGTTATCCATTCGTTTGATGTGTTTGAACTTTTGTTTTTGCAATTTATTTAGGGACTTTCCGTTGTGAATTTTCCGCGGTTTTTGTTATTTTTTCTTTTTATGTATATGTATAAAGTTCATACAATGTTGTCACGTTGGCAATCGTACCACATATCTTAATATAATTTGTATAAAAGAAAACAAGAATCATAAAAAAAATTGAAAGTACAACAAAGCAAGCGATAAGAAAACATAAGATTAATCCGACGAAATAGATGTACATACAACAATCAAATCATATTCAAGAAAGCCTGAAAAACAAACAATATGAAGGGCTCAATCCAATAGTTTGTCACACCTAACATTTATTACCAGGGTTGGTATTATCGAAGCGATATGTGACAAATGAGTAGTATGAATTATTAGAACAGCATAAATGAACAAGACATACCCAATTGTTTATAATATTTTGTGCTATTTATTTAAATATGTGTAAAAAAACACATCATAGATACCAGGATTAAAAATTTCTATTTGCGCCATATATTATATTATATTTTAAAAGACTCATATCGACGTCCGTTCTCTAATCGACATATGTTCCTCAAATCGACGTCCAAATATGACGTCACAATAAAATATTCTCTACTCGACGACCAATTTTATGAATTAAGCCTACGAAAACCACTGGACTATAGGCACATAAAGCATGTGACAGGATCAACCATGAGTGTGAGCACTTAACCCTATCCTAACCTGGAACAGTGGTGTAACAGCACAACATAAAAACATATTGCCAATTTCTCACGTATATGTTTCACTCCAGATGTAAAACAGTTGTTGAAAAATATCTTACAGAATCTGAATTATAATACCCTCAAAACAATTGGCTGTACTTCTTTATGTTTTGTATTGTTGAAGACTGAATAATGCCTTCTAGATTTCGTTTAGTTTTTTTGTTGTCATTGGGTTGTTTTCTCAATGACTTACACTTACATGCAGGTCATTTATTAATATGATTAGGAATTACACATTACAATGTAGATCGAGGTGATAAACTTTTTTTTAAAGATGTTTATTAATATGCATGTTACCTATTTCGGGTTGAAAAAATTCGATCTGGAGTGTATGTATATTTTTTTTGAAAATTTAGTTTTCATTGGAACTCTACAAAATATGTACATGTACAAGTGTAAGTCGATTGGTATTGGGCGTCGATAAGAGAAGACGTAATTTTGACAATACATGACGTCACATTGGACGTCGATTATAGTATCAAAATATAAGACGTCGATTTGAGAATGTGACGTCAGATTTAGACGTCAAATTAGGGAATAGACGTCGATATGAGGCCGGAAGTCGATCTCAGACTAATATACATAGATATGTTTCTCAAGAAATCAAGTAAAACATGGAGAGGGTTTTTACAAGCGCATTGTCAAAACTTTTGGATCAGAACTAATATTCTTATTCTTGTCACTTCATTTAGGCTATGATATAGACAGTCAAATAACAGATGAAATCATTGTTAACTGGAAGGTTGAAGATTTGGAGTCTGGATTATCGCATTGTGAATGGGCTGTTGGTAAGACTTCCTGCTGTTTAAAGATCACCAAAACGGCATCATATTTGTAACAAATAACATTCTCAAACACATTATAACTATTTGATTTAAAAAAAAATCATAGACGTATGCTCTTCGATTAACATCAGTAGCAACATAGATGAGCATAGTGGGATTTTATTTCAGATGTAATAATTCCGTACCAGATGTTCAGTAACATTTACTCTTCAGACTATTGTTTTTTATCCCAGCCATTAAACTTTTTTAGGGTAGCCGCACAATCGTGACATAATTATACCTTTGCAACCTATAGGCAAGACGAAGCATTTATATCCTTTTCCATGGAATTTACAGTTAACTTGTGATTCTACATGCCTTTCTTACCATTCATTTATTATTATTCTATGGGCATAAAGAATCAAATCAAAATCTAGGAAGACCGTCAATACAGAAGTGTTAATGTCAGTTATGTTTGATTTGCATTTTATATACAATGAGACGTTTATATTATTTCAACATTAAGGTTGAAGATTTTAGATATATTCTGATATAATAACATTTATTCATAGGTCTTAGCGAATTTGGCAATGAGATCCAAGCGTTTGTCCGAATACCAACAGAACTGTCATATGTATCTAAAGTATTTGAACATAGTTTGTTGTCATCAAAGACGGTCTATGTTACACTACGGTGTCACAATAAGGCAGGTTTACACAGCAAGAAATCTTCCGATGGAGTTACAATTTCAGACAGTCCTCCAAGTATACAAAATGCTCAAGTTCAAATTTTAGATCAACCAATGACGGAATATGGAAGTAAACAAAACTTCCATGGAAACGCTTCTATAGTGAGACTGAAGTGGATGGGTTTTGAAGATAGATCAGGCTTAGATTCATTTCATGTAAGTGAATACTTTCTTCCGTTTAAAATCTTCAGCTAAACATAAAAACCATTTTCCCGTCGGCCAAGATATCAAGATATACAGTTCTATTTGGTGTAACAGTTGATGCTACCGATCATTTTATGTTTTTTGTTTCTTTTCCATTTTGTTTCGAGTGCACCTAATGAGTATTTTGTAATAAAACATATATCGTGCGCATTGTAGCAATATTTTATATCCTTTCAAACAAATTTCGTCATTCTGCCGGTCGAAAGTTTACATGTTGGCATCGAACATCCCTTTAAATTACAAACTTGGTGTCAGATTCATAATTTTACTCTCACATTCTACAATTTGAAACAATTCTTTTATCGTTTTACTTGAGTGTTTGTGGGGTACACTAGCCTTCAGACACACAAATGGAATAAGGCATCTTTCATCTGCCACTCGTCGTATATCATTTATAAATATAAAACGATAGTGTATGAGTACCAATGAGGCAATCCTCCATCTAAGTCACTATTTGTAAAAACATTGTAAAATCTTTTAACAGGCGCCAACCTTCAAACTTACCTGAAATATTAGTGATACATCACAACATAGAAAAACACACAATACGTTTACTTGCTACATTGGTTAGAGGTATAGGGGGAGGGTTGAGATCTCACAAACATGTTTAACCCCTCCGCATTTTTGCGCCTGTCCCAAGTCAGGAGCCTCTGGCCTTTGTTAGTCTTGTATTATTTTAATTTTAGTTTCTTGTGTACAATTTGGAAATTAGTATGGCGTTCATTATCACTGGACTAGTATATATTTGTTTAGGGGCCAGCTGAAGGACGCCTCCGGGTGCGGGAATTTCTCGCTACATTGAAGACCTGTTGGTGACCCTCTGCTGTTGTTTTTTATTTGGGCGGGTTGTTGTCTCTTTGACACATTCCCCATTTCCATTCTCAATTTTATTATCAATTGAAATGGCTTAACTCAATCAAAAGACATATTATGCATGTTGTGCACCTGTCATATAGAATACCATTTCTATATTTTATTTTGTTTCTGATCATACGAAGATCCCATATTAATGTACAAAAGATTTCCAACAAAAAAAGTACATAACAAAAATTACGAACTCTGAGGAAAATTCCAAATCAAAAGCTCAAACACATCAAACGAATGGATAACATCATAATGTAGCTATAGACCAAAATATTTTACGAAAAAGTACAAAAGTAAGGATAATATTGTCAACAAAAGGAACTCAGAATATACATTATCCCATTATGCCAAAATAAACATCATCACATGTTCTCACAAAATATATCATATATTGAAGGTTGAAATTGAAAACCAAAACAAGACGGTTTCTTTATCGAAGACAATCCTTTATGACCTCGACGGTGCTATGTACTATAGCATGACTGGTTTAGACTTGCATGATGGACAACATGAAGTGAGAGTTTCAGCCATAAATAATGCATTCCTATCCAGTCAACCTGTATCAACACATCTGTCTGTGTCAACAATAACTCCGAAAGTATCAAGTATGATTATCATTTCATTTCTTAAAATGCTTATACACATACATGTGGTGCGATTTCCATTCAAATCACAAATGAAAAGAAACGAGTCTAGGTCACCGTACATGTTATTCGACAATATAAATACTATAAGAACATTTCAAAAGAGAAACAGATTGGCCTGATACGAACCAATGAAAAAACCTTATGCAGACACACCCTCATCTAAAATATATGCTCACAAAATCATCGGAGTACGATTGTAGTTAACATAATTATTTATCTATTGAACGATCAGTATATACTATAATTTCTGAACAAACATAGTATTATTATTTATCAAGACTATAATTAATATGTTTATGTTTAATATAAAAAAAAAAGATCCGTAATACGTAGTTTTATTTCTTATTTCTTATTCCTTAATAATAATTGCCATTCTCCGTCATATGAGAATGTTGCGTATGTAACCACCAAGTATCATAATACAAGACTGTAAGTATTTCATAAAAAAATATTTGGAAATTTCCACTTCCTTTTTTATTTCATTATAAGCCTTGTATTGTTTGATTGAACTAATCAAACAAAGGAATCGAACACACTTTGTGGTGTTCAACATGTATAACCTTTTCTTTATACGAGAGCCTTTAGTATTTATAAAAATGAACAAAAAAATTATCAATAGAGAAAGATAGAAAAACACACAAAAGGTAAACCGAACAAATTTATACAGAATACAGCGACATTTATATTCAAATTTAAATACAAATTAAAGCGTAACTTTCCTTCATCAATGGAAAAATTATCAATGAAGACATCCAATAAAAACAATTCAAGTTATACCCAAAAGAACAAAACAATCAACAACAAAAAGTGCCGTTCTGATCAAGCATTCAGGATCACATCAGGAGAAAGTTTTTTTATTCTTAAGTTTCAAGAATCAACTATGAGTTATAAACGTTTCCATCGTAGGCTCATTTCAGAATATTTTGGCGATACTTCAATTACTTTCAATCATAAAACGTTAAATGAATGTATCATTTATGTTTAGGAACAAAGTCCGTCACAATGTCTGAAAAGAACAGAACGTTAACCATAAGCTGGGATGCGTATTTTACCTTTGCTTTTACCTTGTACTATGAAGTGTCTGTAGGGACAGCTTTAAATGGAGCAGATATTGTACAGTGGCAAGAGACGACAAATGAATTTCTTGTGATGTATGTGCCACATCGGGTTAAATTCTACAGTGGAATGGATATCTATATTACAATAACAGCTATTGGATTAAACGGCAAACACATCACACAAACTATTACCCTGACTGTGTAATAAAGATATATTTTACAATCGTGAATGGACACATATTTGCAATAACCTTTTACACAGCATACTCCCTTAGTATGCCTTGTCAAATGCTTGTATCTAATAAATTTTCTCTGTTTTTCTAATAAAATTGTTTTTGCTTATACATGTGTCACCGTCGTATTTATGGGTATATTAAATGTTTGATTGGTTATTCCTCAGTTCATTTATTTCATTCATTCATTCATTCCATTTTCTGTTTCATCATACTCATTATGACGATTGACTGAGACTGACGACATTTCTAATATACGTCACTGCACAATTTCATATACACGTCACTACACACCTGAACGATTTAAATAGAATAAAATATTATTGCACGAGCGCGGGAAAATATATGTACGCCTTATTTATATATAGAGATTTAGTATTTCATTAACTGAATAGCCGCCTTACAATGCTGACGCTTAAATGCTTAAGCAATATTTACAGGTTAGTTAATTTTGTTATTTGGAAAAATATTATTTAGTTTCTCGATAGAGTTTCATTCATTAAAAGTTATTTGGAAATATTATGATAGTTTTATCATAATCTGCAATACGGCTTTTCCGTACTTTTTACATAGTTTTATAGTAAAGTTCAAAATTACTGAATTACAGCTAGAAATTGTTTTATGGGCGATATTAATTCATGGCGTAATTTTAAGTGCTTTGTCGAATTCATTAGTCCGTCAGTTCTTGTCTCATTGTAGTTTGTGGTTTTAAATTTAGATTATGAATGGATGTAATTGTTTCCGAATTTGTTGAAAGATTTGTATATGTTGAAATAAATGTATATTTACAGTTAATAAAAGTGGTACTAAAGTCACTGTCTAGTATAAGCCATTAAGATAATTTGGTGTATGTCAAGTTCACTGTGACACATGTATCGTACATTTGTTCATCTCTGGCATGATTTACGGACATTGTTATTAAAAATACAAAATCGGAAGTGTATTAACTGAATATAGTCATTTTTGCTTTGTTCTGTCGGTAGATTTTTATTCTGGACTTCATAAAAAGCTATCTCAACGATTCCCAATATTTTATAGTCCTGGGCTATTTTTTTGGGGGGGGGGGTGGGGTGACGTGACTATTCTTATGACAAAAGTATGTTCAATACGCAAATTGTACTAAACAAGCCGTAAATTCCAAATTTTGTACACAAATTATTGAAGTATGGCAAGAGTACTGTGAGTAGGAAAACGTCAATAGAAAGTGCCAGAAACCTAAATATTATGTCAATGTACTAATTGTATTCGCTGTCAAAAGTATGTTAAATCGATCTTGCGTTTGACAGTTCCTCTGATAAATCTTCTCCGCTTCTTATAAAGAAAACTTTGATTCTTACTAAAAATACAAATTATCGCTGATGAACAAATAAGAAGATTTACTAGACACCAATGGAGTTATGATATGGAAAACAAAACCCTTTATAGAGTTCTATTGTATTAAGTTGCATTTTCTGCATTTCTTTAGAAAGATTTGAACCTTTTCAATGGATAAGATGAACCAACATTTAAATCAATGTCAGTAAATATGGACATAGCTCCCTGTAATTTTACCCAAACAGCGCGATTTTCGAACTCAACCTTGACATTGCTGATATTATTGATATTATATTATAGTTTTCGAAAGGGTTTAAAAAAATTGAACTCTGAGGAATATTCAAAACGGAAAGACCCTAATCAAATGGCAAAAGCAGAAGCTCAAACAGATCAAACGAATGGATAACAACTGTCATATTCCTGACTTGGTACAGGCTTTTTCTTATGTAGAAAATGGTGGATTGAATCTGGTTTTATAGCTAGCCAATCCTCTCATTTGTATGACAGTCGCATCAAATTCCATTATATTGACCATTATTATAGCAATTATTCCATTAAGTGGGTTGACAGATTGGCCATGCTGACTTATTTGAAGATCTTCTTAACAAGCCAATATTTGAACCAGGTTAAATATGGTTCGATTAAACACTTTAAAAATGAATAGTTGTAATGCTGATACAACCAACAGCATACCAAATATCACTGACTTGTAATAGACGATTCATCTTAAAGTGAGATAATCACAAACTGTAACATGTATACTATGATAACGTTACAAAGTCAATCAACTCTAGCCGAGGAGGTAGTGTCAAATAATCTTCAAATGAGATGTTCCGAGGCTTATACAAATGCTCTCCATATATTGACCTTACAATGATTCCCTTATATGCTGAACTATTCGTAACTTTAACAAATTGTTAACGCAGCCACCGATCCCACCAAAAACAACATTACTAACAAAACCTTTAAATAGACTTATTAAAAGGGGATATAGTTACGATACTGTTGTAAGGTCATTAAAGATTGCATATTTTGGCTTTAACATTGATTCACTGATAGGGTCTTTGCATCGGAACTAAACACATTTATTTCTAAAAAAACAGTTGTTGGCATGACACGGGTTATGTTCTTCTCATATATTTTATGATAGTATGATACTAAACCCCTAACGGGAGGGATTGTACCTGATATTCATATGATGAAGACATAATCTTTCAATCAGTTTAATTGAGGTCTGGAGCTGGCATGTCAGTTAACTGCTAGTAGTCTGTTGTTATTTATGTATTATTGTCATTTTATTTATTTTCTTTTGTTACATCTTTTGACATCAGACTCGGACTTCTCTTGAACTGAATTTTAATGTGCGTATTGTTATTGTTTTACTTTTCTACATTGGCTAGAGGTATAGGGGGAGGGTTGAGATCTCATAAACATGTTTAACCCCGCCGCAATTCTGCGCCTGTCCCAAGTCAGGAGCCTCTGGCCTTTGTTAGTCTTGTATGATTTTAAATTTTAGTTTCTTGTGTATAATTCGGAGTTTAGTATGACGTCCATTATCACTGTACTATTATGCATATTTTAGGGGCCAGCTGAAGGACACCTACGGGTGCGGGAATTCTCGCTACATTGAAGACCCATTGGTTGCCTTCGGCTGTTGTTTGCTCTATGGTCGGGTGGTTGTCGCTTTGACATATTCACCATTTCCTTTCTCAATTTTATTCATAAGTCTTACCCTTATACATTAACCTAACATTTAGTGCTATTATTCTTGTCTTCATACTGGAAATAACGGTAACTAAATGATCTCCTGAATGGTTTGAACTCTATTTTTATTTTTCTCCTTATACCAAAATCATATCCATAAAAAGTTTGTTTGTGTTCTTATAAGTTTTTTTGTATCAAAGTTCAGTATTAAACAGTATCATGTAATCATGGAAATATGACAGAAATATGGGGTTTAAAAGCTCATCAGAGCTTATGTTTGTATTTGTATTGCATATACCGACTTTAAATAAAGCTTTATGTCTTATGTCTTTATGTCAATGGGAAACAAAAGACTGTGTACTTGCATTGTCCATTTGTGTTAAGCGGTTCATAAAATACTGCTTACTTGTACAAAAACATCTGTAAAAATTATAGCATTACAATCTGTACACAACATATATATACTATATATTTTTTTAAGTTTTTTCTACCTGAACTTTTGTACTAGCTGCAAAGCCATGGAGTAGTCTACTCCATGGAAATTTGATCGCGTTGTCCGTCTTGATAAAAGTTGAAACTGAAGTTTTGTTTTATTGCAAAAAAAATCGACGATCTCAAACACGAACCAATGAAAAAACCTTATGCAGACACACCCTCATCTTAAATATATGCTCACAAAATCATCGGAGTACGATTGTAGATAACATAATTATTTATCTATTGAACGATCAGTATATACTATAATTTCTAAACAAACATAGTATTAATATTCATCAAGACTATAATTAATATGTATGTGTATACATCTCTAACTTTCGGACAATATTTGTTTACAGTAAAAAGTAAAAACTACAAAGAATCATCAAGCTACTAATAATATATAAGTATTGCTCACAAGTAATTATTTTTATCTCGGAACTGACCCAACACAGACTGAGTATTAAATACAAATTATAGAAATATTTTGCATGTGACCGCGTCAAACTAAAACGTATGCAGCAGCACTTGAGACAGTATTCTGCTAATCAATGGATTTACGTGGAAAATAAATCAGTAAAACAAAAACAACCGTAAGCTTCAAGAAATAGAATACATGTAAAAATATATATATTTAAAAAAATTGCAAACAAATAAGAAAAAGATACAACAAAAAAAAAACAAACGAAAAGGAACATGAAATAAAAATAATTTTTAGGAACAAAGAAAATAAATAGCAGTTGAAATATAAAAACCATAATTAACAAAAATAGGCTATTTTTATTAAAACAAAGTTTTCTCCAGTACTTCACCTGTAAAAATATTTTATGTCAAATACGATGTAGAACTCATATAATCAATAAAGTGACTGAGAGATTAAAATTACAGGTAACCTAATTCTGAAATCAGTGAACCGTATATTCTAGCAACACGGATTAAGATGAAAGGACCATTCACACCTGGATCTGTTGATTAATGACCATACTACCTACCATAAAAATGTCCGATTGTTCATATCCGACTAGACGGATTAAGACATCCATAAAAATAAGTCCCTACCCGTACTGTATGTTTAATATAAAAAAAAAAAAGAATTCTCCGTCATATGAGAATGTTGTAAAATGATTTTTGATAATTTGATACTGATGCACTGCATGACGTCAAGTGGAAAATATTGCATGCAATTTTGAGTCGATCAATTGTACTATTGTATATTCTATAGGCTGTATGCTTGAAATTATTATCATTAAAATGATAATTGTAGAAAAGATAACTATCGGTTTAAAAATACATTATAAAAATTTCAAGAAAAGCTAATACATCAGGCTTTAGTTGGGACCTAAATTCTCTCTCGTATGACGCGAGTATCAGATGACGAGGTTTCATTTAGTTGTTTCTGATGAATTATATATGTATGTAGGCCACAAGAGAGCAAGGAGCAGTGATGAGGTTTTGAAAATGGGGGCGGGGGAGGCGGCACTTGTTTGTCTATGAAAATTATGCGGCAGTTGATTTCTTTTTAAACAAATTTTAACAATCAACAAAGAAATATGTTACAGTTGAGCTATCCACCGATGAGATTCTTAATTATGTACACATTATAGAGCAATTCATCAACAGCATTGTATTCCTTTGTTTGTGTTTATAATTGTCTTTCCTTTTGATACTGACTAATAATGATACCTTGGGTATACAAATGTGTTCATTGGTTGCTTTCATTTATAAGTAAGCAATTAAAAAGGTCGGTCTTGACTCTTGATATTCAATTTGTAGCTTCTTCTTCAAGGACGTCTCGAATTTCAAACAACTTTTTCATCAAAATTATATAGATTTATTGCACAACTATGACCTTGAGGAATAAGATAAAGGTTCTAAAAGTTGTACTTAAATATTTCTCTCTGGTTTAATAAACTTATTAATAAAATGTAGAATTATGCCACTGCACTGGTATGTTATTTAATATACACATAGAGTTCGCAACTGTATTTCTTGAAGCAATACCGAATTGCATGGTTCTTTCGATTTTCCACTATAACAATGTGTGCTGTTTGTTTTCGGGTATCGAATTAGATCGTGTCTTCCTGCACTCCGAGATTTTTCAGACTGTCTTTTTTTTATTACTGTATGTAAAAAGGGTAATGTGGTATGATCGCAAATGAGACAGAAATCTCGGGCTAGTACTAGTGTTTCTATACTGTTACGTTAGATGCTATGTAAAAAAATCGATAATGAAGTGCATTTGCCGATATTAGAAAGTTCCTTATGGTTGTTCAAGTATTTAACAGATTGAGGTGTATCTTTACTGTTCTTTTTTTTTTAAATTCTGTTGATAACTATCAACTATAGAATAGAACAATCAGCTGAAAAAAAGGTGCTAGCTTCTTTCGATTACTCTTTTAGAAAAGCAAAGGAACAAGTGGGAGAGAAATTGATTCCGATTGGAGTTCTAACTAACAATTGAAAATATGCTCATGAAAAATGACAATAGCAGATAAGTAGTCAATAAAAAAGTACACATTGAGGAATGACCGTTTTATATTTTCATAATTGATGACGTCAATAGTTAATTTTATTTCACAAATCGATTTTTTTCAATGACGATTAAACTTCAGCGCTGTTGATAACCATGTTTGTATATATATATAAAAAAAAAATGTTTATTAGCAACTCAAGTTGTCCTTCTTCGTTGGTCCTTGCATGATAGTAAGCCTATGGGTAGTCATTCAAATCGTCTTTACTATAAATTGTATGCCCTTGGCATCTTGCAATTTCAAAAGTTCTTTTCTCTTAATTTTACAAAGTAGAACAAACAGGCCTGTACATTTCTTTGTGGAGGTATTCTTCTGAAGTCGGTGTCACTTGGGGATCTGTTAAGTTCCGAAGCGAATTGTCAAAAACCTATTGCCTTAAAAAAAATGAAGCCTTACATGAAAGGATAACAAATAATATATCAGTAGATATTATTATTGTTACAACTGTCCGGCATCAAGCTGAATTGTATTTAACTTATTAACTATTCGTAAATAATACGTACGTATTTTTATTGTCACTTGTCTTATCTGCAAACTAAGATTAAATCGTTTAAAATCGATACGAAAGTAATATTCATTTACAAAGTTTTAAATAACAATATCAGCTTGAAATAATAACTGACGATATTATCTACAAAAAAACCCTAAATTCCTGAAATTCTGAGGTTGTGTCTACGATAAGATTTATGATTGATTATGTTTAAATCATTACCCTTCACCTGAAAATAATGACTTATTAAATTGTTTGATATGTCATTTTCATTTTATAGCAGTTTTGCTTTATCCGTTGACTGGAAAATATCTCCATTAATGAAAAATCTATAATTATATAATTGACTTTCATTCATGGAGATATAGGCAGATAATTTCTGTGTGTATTAAAAGAATGAGATGTGGTATGATTGCCAATGAGACAACCCTCCACAAAAGACCAATTGAATCCTTTTGCCTACGTTTTAGCGAAGAACCACTAGACACTTTGTTCATCAAACGGCCTGATAAAGTGTTTTTTTTTCTCTTTATCTTGTTTTTAAATGTTGATGTCGATAAACACCCCTAGTACAGTCATTGTTGTAAATAATTGTATAATCCTTTGCAATGAAATTAATTAAACCTACGTTGTATTCTAAGTGATTTTCGAAAGTTTATCCTATAACACCAACCACATTGCAATTTGGTCACCGTTGCAAATCAAAGAAACAACAGTAGGAAAGAGGCAAACTATTATTACTGGAACTAGTATTTATAGCTACCCGTAAATAATTACAAGACATTAAGTATATACAGAGTTGTATAAGTTATATCGAAAAGAGACCAATTGTTTTGAAAATTTATTGGCTGTTTATTATGATTTGGTAAAGTCAGATTTTTGTTTTTATAGAAATTGATTATACAGCCTGCGAAAGTTATGTCAAGAAAGCTAAAAATAGCGATCCTAATCCTTCGTTGGCGTCTGCAATTGTCGTCGTTAATATTTAGGTTCAGTCTGTTGATATAGTGTATTTAGACTTCAATAAAAGAGGGACGAAATATACCAGAGGGACAGTCAAACTCGAAAATCGAAAATAAACTGTAACTTTGTCAAACCTTCATTGAATTTTATGAAATTTGGACAGAAGGTTTCTATGCTTCATAGGAGAATCTAGAGCAAAATTTGAAACGTTTATTTTACCGTTAAATGGACGAAGATTAATTTGCATTACGCAAGTAAATACAGTTAGGGATAACAATTTGTTACACATGAATTAAATGGTTAATATTTCCTAGAATTTAATGGACTTGGGAAGAAACTTCTTTTAATAATAAATAGATAATGAAGAAGGTAAACTTTTTGTAAATATATTTATTTTTATATTTTCAGGTTTTTGTGTGTCTGAAAGATGGACTTAATTTGTTTTACAGTTAACAATAACAAAAAGAATGGGAGTTCATTTTTTGACATAGATTATTATGAAAGTGGGATAGCCAGCTAATCATGTAAATAAAATAAAAAGCCTCGAAAGAAAAAGTTTATGTTTTCAAAATTCTGTATTTTACTGATAAATGGACTCTCTTATCATTCAAAAATACACTTTTACAGCAGCACTTTCAAGCGAGATACAGGGTTTCGCGGAATCTTTTACCTTGATTTGTCGGAACAAACGATCCTTTTCAGTGTAACTATCGAGGAACGTCTTTATAATTCCTGATTTGCAATTATTGATATTAAGACCGGTTTTCTTCTTCATTTTAACAAACGAGCTCGTTCATACTGTAAAAAGGAACAGATCCAGGGACTTTAGTATGAAGCCTATGTTTTCAATGTTTTCATTACTTATGTTTCAAGAAAACTTATATCAATATGTCGTTTAATAACTTGAAAATCTACGATTAAAAACTACGTACAGAATTTTATTTTGTATTGATCCAAAATCATTCAATTTATTTTGTCAAACAAACAACAAACAAATAAGAAATAAAAAAATTTAAGATTTAAATGGCGAAGTTCCAATTTCAAAATTAAAAAAAATATTATACAAGGAGAAACAAAACATTTCAATTAAGTTAAACGATATAAACAGGAAAACACTGGCACAAAATTAATATTCCATTAGGATTTATTATATTTTGGTATAGCCTTTACGGGAACGCAATAACTGAGTGATTTACTTTTTATTCATAGTAAACAATGCATTTGAACCATGAACTTCATATGACCGCATACAACATTGTTTAGATACTGCCAACATTGAAACACTTAATACGTGCATGCCTCTCTCTCTATATGCATATACGTTTATGTTGTTTTAATAGCTATAGATAAACAGATAACAATTATATAGTGGATATATTCAGCTAACAATTCTTTTATCAAATAAGTTTCTTTTGACTTCTGCGTTTTGAATGTTCCATTGTGAATTGTTTTGTGTACCATATTGTTATTTTCCATAAATTCATAAGTTGAAATCATTCGACACACTAAGGTGATTGTCTTCTTGTGTTTGGAATCTTTACTTTAAGATAAATTTGTCATTGATTTGGACTTCCATTTTTAGCTAACCTGGCCCGAAGGACCAAGTGAGCTTTTCTCATCACTTGGTGTCCGGCGTCTGTCGTCGTCTGTCGTCGTCCACCGTCGTCCGTCGTCGTTAACTTTTACAAAAATCTTCTCCTCTGAAACTGCTGGGCCAAATTTAGCCAAACATGGCAAAATCATTATTAGGGTATTAGGGTATCTAGTTTAAAAATTGTGTCCAGTGACCCGGCCAACCAATCAAGATGGCCGTCATGGCTAATAATAGAACATAGGGGTAAAATGCAGTTTTTGGCTAATAACTCAAACACCAAAATAATTAGAGCAAATCTGACATGGGGTAAAATTGTTTATCAGGTCAACATCTATCTGCCCTGGAATTGTAAGATGAATCGGACAAACCGTTGATACGTTGCTGCCCCTGAATTGGTAATTTTAAGGAAATTTTGCTGTTTTTGGTTATTATCTTGATTATTATTATAGACAGAGATAAAATGTGAACAGCAAAAAGGTTCAACAAAGTAAGATCTAAAAAATAAGTCAACAGGACCAAAATGGTCTTTTGACCCCTTTAGGAGTTATTGCCCTTTATAGTCAATTGTTAACCATTTTTGTAAATCTTAGTTATCTTGTACAAAAATCTTCTCCTCTGAAACTACTGGGCCAAATTAAACCAAACTTGGCCATAATCATCATTGGGGTATATAGTTTAAAACTTGTGTCCGGTGACCCGGCCAACCAACCAAGATGGCTACCATGGCTAAAAATAGAACATAGGGGCTTATCACTCAAAAACCAAATCATTTGACTGTCCCTTTGGTATCTTTCGTCCCTCTTTTAGAATTATTATCTTGAATATTATTATAGATAGAGATAAACTGAAAACATCAATAATGTTCAGCAAAGTAAGATTTACAAATAAGTCAACATGACGGAAATGTTCAATTGACCCCTAAAGAGTTATTGACCTTTATAGTCAATTTTTAACAATTTTCATAAAATTTGTAAATTTTAACTAACATTTTCCACTGAAACTACTGGGCCAAGTTCATTATAGATAAAGATAATTGTAAGCAGCAAGAATGTTCAGTAAAGTAAGATGTATAAACACATCACCATCACAAAAATACAATTTTGTCATGAATCCATCTGCTTCCTTTGTTTAATATTCACATAGACCAAGGTGAGCGTCACAGGATCTTTAAAGCCTCTTGTGTATATTCTTGTGATTCTGATGAGTATATGGTACTCACTCACGAGTATTCCATCGTTTTGATTTTATCTATGTCAATACCTCTGTTTATGAACGTTTTGTCCTCGAGTTTTCCCAATATTCGTATTCAATTTGGCCATCAAGGTGACTTGATTCGAGCGCACATGATGACTCTTATGTTGTAGAACACGCATGCGCATCTTTCGTAACATAGTATAAGCCAGTTGTGGGTTTCTATAAGCACTGATACAATGTCACTGACAGCTAATGTTCCATGATAGGGCATCAACAGCCCAGTAATCAGCACATCTTTGTTGACATGAAATATCAACGATACTGACAATTCATGTACATTTTCTGTTAACAAAACTTAGAGAGTTGTCAGCTAATTTCTCGAAACATTGAATTCCACAGCTAATCAAATGGAAGAAGTATATAAGTAGTTCCTCATTAATACAGTTTAGGACTAAACTATAATATGCATTAATCGCGAACCAGATGAACCAAAGTTTGACAATTCTTTTTCTATAAATAAAAGTTGTTTGGGTCATAAACCCGCAAGCATTACAAATTCTATGACATACAATAAGCATACCCATTGCCATAACTTGTGGTATTCACATATCTCAATTGAAACATTACGATCGTGAATTCTCATACTATCAGATTTAATACACGAAAATGGTCAAACAGAGGTTTCCGGATGAACGAATGAAATTGACACTACATAAGATTTACATCACAAAAACGAATTGTTTTACACTGTGTGTGATGTCCTGAGGTGTCTGATGTTGGTTGTTGTTCTTCGGTTTTGCATGTTGAGTAGACTATTTGTTTGGGCGTTTCTCTTTTATGAGTGTTCTTGTGTGTGTTTCTGCTGTATTTCTGTCACGTAGTGTTGTCATTTATAGCGATATTTGTTAACATTGTCATATAAGCTTTGGCTAGCTATCAAACCAGATTCAACTCAGCAATTCTTCTTAAAATGTCCTGTAACACGTCAGGAATATAGCATTTGTTATAAAATAGTTCGTTTCTATGTATCATGAGATATCTATCATGGCGTTTGTTTTTGTTGCGATTCAGTGTTTCCGTTAATCATTAATTTCCTCTTATAGTTGGTTTGTTTCCCTCGATTCTAAAATGTTACCCGGTTTTGTTTTCTCTCAATCGATTTATGATTTTTTAAACACCGGTATACTACCATTGCCTTTAAGAACAGATATTGTATATCTGTGTTTTCGCTCGATAGAGACATTCTACAACAGTATTAAAACAATTTTAGAAACCAGAAAAGCTGTTTAACCTGTTATTTTACCGCTTGTGTCATCATATGTCTGATATTCTGAATGAGTGTGGATTTTCATGGCGGATTTTTGCTTGCAAAATATGAGAAGTTATTCTGTTGTCTCGTCTGTGGTCACAAATTGTACGATTGATATCTTTAATAATTTCCCCATCAAGAAATGGAACGTAGACGTTAAACAACCCCCTCGCACTGAGGAAATAATCCACAAAGTGGACAGCACTTTTGTATTGACATACTGTCAATTTTGCACGACTTTTTGAAATTTTGGTTTAGTATGTTTTTCGACTTCGTATCTGATTTGACAATGTAAACGCTTCTGATAAGCTGGAATAAGAATAAACTTTCGTCTTGCCTATATAATTAAATAATCGTAGGCTGATACCTTTAATAATAGTAGTTTTTATTCTAAGCCAAAAAGTCGATCAGTATTTACGTTCTTATCCTAAGCCTACTTTTTAAGAAGGGAAGTTCGAAAACTAACCTGATAAATTGTCAATACACATGCATGTATTGTTTAACAGTTGTACATTTGTTGTGCTTCATATTAGTTACATCACCAAATCATAACATAACTTCAATTACATAACAGAATAAAGTAGATGTTTTTGGAATACTTTTCCTATATTGACAATTGATTGAATATATCATTTAAGAATTTTACTCAAACTTGAGTATTGAGAGGTTAATTAAAATTTTAAAGATTGAAACTCCTATTTAAAATATAATGCTTTACATTTTATGCGTTTCCACTCCCTCCTGCCAATAAACAACACATCAGTTGTCAATATGTAACTAACATTTAATTAACTATATGTATTTATTAGAATTTGGCAATAAAGTCATTAGAGAAATAACGATTATGATTTAGTTGACACGCCGGGTATATTAAAGGTCTGTGATCAATGTTTGTTGACAATTGGCGTGATTACATGCTAGGTATTCACAGATATCAGACAGGCGCAATCAGATTGATTGGTGGACGATATAAAATGAGTTCAAACTTAATCATATATTTCTTGGAACTACAAACAGCTTTCTGACAAACAATTGAGGTAAAATTTGAATTACTATTTTCTAGGTTTTAATTATACCAAAAATTTAGAAAATAATATTTCACTTAGACATTTTAGATATATTTTTCTTTGATCATCCCATTCGAAAACATCAAGAATTGTGCATTGAACGAAAACAGTATAGAAATAAAAGAAATATTTCCAATTCATTAGACTAACAAATGCCATGGTAGTGTTAATTTTATTTGTATGATTGAGAGATTTGGAGGGTAGTTGTATGAGGAGATTATTACTTAGTTTAATATTCAATTTTCAAACGATTTAAATTCATAGCCTCAACATTTTAAAAGTTTACAGGATAAGAGTATGCGTTTGTTTGACAAAAAAGATGATGTTGGTAATAGACATTAAGCAGGATTTACCAAACCCCTACACTGGGAAATTTGCATCAAAACTTTCAATAATTCTATCAGGAAATATTTAACTTAAGTATTATATTAAGAAAGAAAAAATGGAACTATTTTATAAAGATTCAAAAAACCGAAAGAATGAAAATTTATTCACGCAATTAACATTCAGAAGAAGAATTTCATTATGTATGTATATGTTCATCTTTTAAATTGGTTAACATTAGAAACAACATAATAATCTAAGTTATTGTACGAAGTATAAACATAACTTAATATAAGTAGTATGCTATCTGATTAAATGTTATAGAGCATGTGTCGTCGTTTATACATTCCTTAAGTTAAACCATCTTGCAACTGGTTTTTTTCATATTTTCGAGTTCAATATTGTGTAAGTACTTAATGTTACAAATACGCGGTACTTTCCTCGTTTTGATTAAGATTGGGTAGGTATGTAAGAGTTTGTAATATTTACCCGACCATTCAACATGTAAAAATAATGCTTTCCGAGATTTTGTTTTATGTCATAACCTCTCATGATATTTACTGATGATGAAATATATGACAATGACAATAATCTAGTTGTACTTTCAATAAAGTTTTTCATTAAATTAAGTTATAGAAGTGTCTTTGTGTTGAACGTAGGCAAATAAATATCTTAAAGTATATAGATATGCTATAATTGTATTTGACAATGTTGATTTATTGGTTAGTATAGTCAGTACATATGCAATGTCATTACGTGCAAGTTAAATGCATTGAATCAAACATGGAGAATTTGTTATTAAACTTTGACATGAATTAATTAATATATATTGACGATCATTTTAATTCCATTCGTTCATTATGCGATAAAAATGAATCTGATACATTTAATAAAGAGTTCTATCTTTTACATCTGTAAATTTTAAAATTAATTTCCATTATTCTTAAAATTCATCAATATGCAAATCAAACATATTTATTAATCTGTTGATGAAATCAAGAAATCCCATTTATCATTCGTTACATATCTATCCAGATAGTTAATTTATTTGATTGAATCTTGAACATTGCTTTTTTCATAATTCGATCCATAAACCTGATTGATAACTTCTTTATTATTATCCTTTTGTCCTAAAAATCTAACACTTTCCAAATGTATTACCTCAATAATATTCCAGACATACATTCTCTTTTTTATCATACATTCATCATGTTGTTTATTTTTTTTAAAGCTAGTGAAACACGAAATCATAAATTTAATAAAAAAACAAAAACCAGTCCACTAACCATAAACAGAAGATTTAAAACCAACAAACACGACTTCCACCAAAAACCGTAAAAAAAAACCTAGTTTATCCGAAAGGCATTTTCTGTTTGACATGACTTCCGACGCGTTTCATTATGTACTTTAAAATGCGTTGATTAGTCATATCATACATTTTGTATGCGTCGTATATAAATTAATATTGGTGAATGTCTATTATCCAACCCTGAGACTTCACCAAATGCAAAGCCCACCGCCACAAGTACATAATTATAGAATATGACTGAATATAACTTTTGAATGTAAACACGGTTTAGCTACAGACACACACATTTCTTTTAAATCAAACGAAAGTTCCTCTCAATGGCTCTAGAAGGGTGAGCAGTTCTTGATCCACTGAATTAACCCTCCAGCATGTAAATTTACTCGCTTATTATTCGAATTCGGTGATTTCATAATCGAGGAAAGAAGCCCTGATTTTTGCAACAGGTAGACCATACAAGTTGTCATCAATATCAGAGTTAAGTTATATTGTCATTATGAATATAAGGAGATGTAGTTGTACATATATGATGACAGCAGAACGGCTTTCAATAATGATAAATCCCCCTACCATTTATTCGGCTATAAAAGGACCAACATAAAAAATATGAATGAACTCAATAGAGAAAATCAACGGCCTAATACAGTAGAAAAATTAATAAAAAAAATAGGGAAAATATCCCGAAGTTTTCATTGTACTAATGAATTCAAAATCGTTAACTTTTTTGTCACTTTTCAATTCCCGCATTTGCGCAAAAATCTACTTCCTTCTTCCGGTTTCCTTTAAATGAAATATATATTCATCAGTCCAGTAAAATATAGGAAGGAACAACAACAATTTCATATCTAATTATTCTTTGATATGAAAAAACGTTACCTGATGATAGCGTTTCTTTGTTTACAGCGAATATGTCGTCATAACTAGAATAACGTCACAACTGAAATCCCAAACAACAGACCCAAAATCGGAAACGTTACGTTATTTCCGTTTCTTTTTTAACAAATTTAGATCTTTAAATATGTTTGATTTAAAAAAAAAAAAAGTATACAGACTTCGTCCCCTTTCACAGGTAATGCCTGCTTCATATTAACAAGATAATTGACGAAAAACGAATTTGAAAGATATGATCCATCGATAGGCACATATAACTTTTGGTCAAACCTGTTTAAAAGAGCCAAGCTTCCCCTAATTTAGGAGAGTGGTGTATAAGTACAACACAAGAAAAAAAAAATAAAAAAAAAATTGACAAGGGTTGGACTCATCAAATCGATACAAAGCAGAAAACATCGAACGAAAACATATACACGACGTTTACTTTCCAAATGACATACTAGCAGCTAGTTCAAAGCCAAAAACAACAACTGAATAGGTTAAATCCACCATTTTATACTTAAGAAAATACCTATACCAAGTCAGGAATATGACAATTGTTGTCCATTCGTTTGGTGTGTTTAAACTTTTGATTTTGCCATTTGAATAGGGACTCTCCGTTTTGAATTTTATTTTTTGCCTTTTTTTCTTATCCACCATTCAATGAATTTAGTGTAAAGATGCCATTCAAATTCAGAGAAAAACCTGATCCTACAGAATGCCGAAATATATGTAACGACGGGACGGATTGCAATACCATGCATGTGTACATGTGTATAACAAAAATATTATTAAAAATTTTCATAATTTACTGTTAACGAAATCAATATTTAAACCAATAAAACAATATTCAATTATCCATTTACATTGTTCATAAGGTAACCTTTTGGAAGTTTATTTAAAGGATCAATAATTTTACCCGGATCGTATCGGAAAAAGTAAGTCAGGGTTTTAAGCATTTTTTGTCTTTCTGTGTTGTTATTATATACAACTGGTTCAGGTTAGATTGAAGGTTGTCGTCTGTTAACATATTAAAACCCGCTGCATTTGTATGTCCTTATTTCAGGAACCTGTTGTTCAGTGTTCGTCGTTTGTTGATGTGTTTCATGTGTTTTCCTGTTTGAATGTTTTTACACTAGTAATTTTTGTGCCATTTATAGCATGCTGTTAGGTATGAGCTAATGATCAGTGTGGAAGTCCGCACTTTAACCTGTAATGTATGTACAAATTGTGACTTGGATTCAGAGTTGTTATTTCATTGGTACTCATACCACATCTTCTTATATCTACACAACGCTCCATTGTATGTTTCTATTATATACTAGGACCAAGACGACGTATTTGAAATATTTGAATCGAGATATAAAAGTAAAATACAATTTATAAAAAATCGAGGCGAGGTGAAAACTGTCAGTTGTTACAAACTAAGTTAATAAAAAAAAAACAAGAATTATTGCATGCAAAGTTTTGTGATATCTCTTTCGTGTGATCCTAAAAGGCTTGCCTTAAATATAAAATAACAAGAATAAATTTTATCCGGGAAAAGATATCTACTGTATAAAATTGAGAATGGAAATGGGGAATGTGTCAAAGAGACAACAACCCGACCAAATAAAAAACAAGAGCAGAAATATTTCCAATACGTCTTCTTGGTCCTAGTATATAATAGAAACATACAATGGAGCGTTGTGTAGATATATGAAGATGTGGTATGAGTACCAATGAAATAACAACTCTGAATCCAAGTCACAATTTGTACATACATTACAGGTTAAAGTACGGACTTCAACACTGAGCATTAGCTCATACCGAACAGCATGCTATAAATGGCACAAAAATGACTAGTGTAAAACCATTCAAACAGGAAAACCAACGGTCTTATTTATATAATAAACGAGAAACGAGAAACACTTATGAAAAACATCAACAAACGACGAACACTGAACAACAGGTTCCTGAAATAAGGACCGTTATGGAATAACCGTTTCACAAATGATATCGGATATGTTCCTTACATCGTAACTACAATCCCCTTCCCTTTCATGAATGTGACCTACCGAATTAGACTATTTACCGGATTTATAATCACATAAGCAACACGACGGGTGCCACATGTGGAGCAGGATCTGCTTACCCTTCCGGAGCACCTGAGATCACCCCTAGTTTTTGGTGGGGTTCGTGTTGTTTATTCTTTAGTTTTGTATGTTGTGTCATGTGTACTATTGTTTTTCTGTTTGTCCTTTTCATTTTTAGCCATGGCGTTGTCAGTTTGTTTTAGATTTATGAGTTTGACTGTCCTTTTGGTATCTTTCGTCCCTCTTTTATTTCCTTTATGCAATCTAAGCATACATTTTGCTTTGTCCCAAAATTAAAGGGATAGACTTGAACATACGAATATTATTCGCCTGGCAACCCTAACTTGTATAAAAGGTGAATATTATATCTGCTGATTTAACGAGCTTCGTCAAATACTACGTTCTTTGATTTCAGTACTTTGATATATTAAATTAATTGAATTTTTGCGTGCTAATAGGTTAGGCTGGTGTGAGCGGAAAAAATCAACTATTTATAGTCTACTTACTTTGTAAAGCTTTTTAAAGTTAGTCATTTTTATAAATTTACTATTCATAAAATGATAACAACATGTGAAATACTGACTAATGTTTACACCATTATGTAAAGGCAGTAGCTAACATTTTTATAAAATGATTTTTAATTATCAACGCTCTTAATGTTTGTTACTGACATATCCTTTCAAGTGTTTTGATTAAAGCGCCACTGACGAATCTTATGTATAAGACATAATTTGTGGGACACATTTGATGAACCTTTATAACCAGCGGGGCAATGTCACTTCTTGATAAGTTTTGTTCCTTCCTATATCACTACCCGATAGTGCTCTTATATGATATATAGTTGAAGCAATAATTTTTTTCAATCTAGTGTTCCTAAAATGTCATGAATATTTTTTACTTGCCCTTCAACTCCTTTATTGATTTAGACTATCGAGTGTTTAAATCTATCTGAGTGCCACATTTGAGTTTGGTGTAAACGAATCATTCCTTTTCGTTCTAAATAATATGTCTGGTATCTGTGGCGAGTAAATGGTATATTGTACATAAGATATAATGGTTTACAATAATCACTTTTTAACTTCTTCCCGATAGCTATCAAAATATATCTAAAACGTAAACATACTTAATTATATTATTCATGTATTATATATATGTATATATTATTCATGTATTATATATATGTATATATTATTCATGTATTATATATATATGTATATATTATTCATGTATTATATATATGTATATATTATTCATTTGTATGTCATGTGCTGCTATTTATAGGCACTTATATTATTTATGTATTATATATATGTATTATTAATGTAATATATATATGTATATATTTAGTTCATAGTTTTAAGGACGAAAAAAAGATCATTACTGGTAAAAAGAAAATCCAGAAAATCTCTTCGGACGCCGAAAATAAAGCGTTATTTTAATTTCAACTGATAAGGTCATTTCATTTATCTTGTTAAACTTATATATGTTTTGATTTTTACAGGTTTTGTTTTTAATTGTCTTTGTTCTATACTTTTTCTAATATTTGTGCTGTATGTCTGTGCGATGTTTACACAATTTTGGCTGCTGGATCCAGATTATTGTCAGGTTAACCAAAGTATGTTTATTTGGGTAGCTCCCACAACTTTGTTTACGGAACTACATACTGCTGTCGTACAAGTTGAAGGTTTAGTTAAAAGTAAAATCACAAAAATACTGAACGCCGAGGAAAATTGAAAAAGGAAAGTCCATAATCATGCTAATCAAATCAAAAGCCCAAACACACCAAATGAATGGATAATAACTGTCAGATTCCTGTCTTGGTATATGCATTTTCCTATGTACAAAATGGTGAATTAAACCTTGCTTAAAAGCTAGCTAAACCTTTGACTTGTATGAAAGTCGCATCAAATTCCATTACATTGACAACGATGTGTGAACAAAACAAACAGACATAATAGGTAAAAAAAAATCAAAAAATGGTACTGCAGTCAACATTGTGTAATAATCTTAATCACTATAAAACAAACAAATATTTAACAAAGAAACATAAAACGGCATATAGAAGTAGCATATAAGTAACTATTAAACACAGGAATACACCAATTTACCATAATACAGTTAGCTATCAAACAGGTTTAACCCACTACATTCGTCGGGAAATGCCTGCCATTTGTCATGAATAAGGCAGTTGTTGTCCAGTGTATAAGGTCGAGTGTTTGATATTGTCTGTTTTTAAAGAACTTTTCCTTTTTGATATTACCTTTTGGTTAAGTATTGATAGTTTATCGATTTGTTAGATGTAACTATTATGAAACTGTTTACCAGAAAATAATAGGATATAATTGTACCTTATAAAAAAAGATCTTTTTAAACCATGATCGATCAATTGCATAACATTAAGATAAGAAGTTTAAAGAAGCTGGTGAAGACAACTAACATTTCTGTTATTTCTTGATATATAAGATAATGATACGTTTGTATCCGGAGGGTTTTTTCTGTGTCAATTTTTTACCCCTGTCTGTATACAGAGTAGGTATCGGAATCCTAAGTCTCTGATCCTTCATATGTGGCATTGTAGAACTTAACACTAGCAAGTTTTGATTGTTTATTAATAAATAAAAAATTACAATTTTGCAAATATCATCAATATTGTAAAGATAAAAGCATTCAAATGTAAATAAGTTAAAACTCACATAAAAGTGACAAAATATAATTACTATAAATAAGTGACGAGGTCTGTGCAAGACCAGCAAGACCAGCAAGATTGAAGATAGACATTTTGTTCTATATGTAACAATGTCATCTTTCAGTAACTGGTGAGATCTGTGCAAGACCAGCAAGCTTTCTGTATGTAAAAGCTATATACATGTAGTAGACTGTTATAGAACAGTGTTTGGTTGCGTTAATTCACATGCATCTACCTTAATAAGTCTCTCTAGGAAGACTGTGGCAAACTAAAGGAGTAAGCAATTTAACAAATCTTAATCTCAGATCTTATTAAACGAAATCAAGATGAATAGAAAAGCTATTTTAGTAAATAATCAGTTGCAAATTTATCAAAATCTGTGAATATATTCAATGTAATATAGCACATAAAGTTAATAGATATCATGATATGTAAAACAATAATTTTTATCAATAAATTGTATCCACAGTTATATTTAAATGTTAATTTCACACAGACCAAAAAAAATAGGCTCTCCGCCAAACGTTATTATAAATGAACAATTTTGTAAAGATGGAGGACACATAAGATGGCACTTTAAAACTATTAGAAGAGGAAACATGGACACTACTGCAACTTCTAGAAGACAAACAACAGTTTACAAAACATTACAAAGAAACAAACTAAAAATTGAGCTAAACAAAACCCATCATAAACAGGATTGATCTTATAGATATAACTTACTGAGACCAAATATTGATTAAACTGAATATCTTTTTCAACACATTATAAAGGATGAAGAATATTGTTTAATCTCCGTCCGTCCATTTCCACGTAACACATTTGTGCCGCAGTTTCTGAGTTAGCAACTAAAAGTCGTTGGTTTATACCAGCAAGCGTCGTCTTGTATCTTGTATGTAATTTATTAAATCAGTTTGCACAAAACTAGCAGTAACAGTGCTTAATTTTCTGATTTTCAGTGTTTCTGTTGTTTTCCTCTTATAGTTTATGTGCTTCCTTCAGTTTTAGCTTGTATAAACCCGGATTTGTTTTCTCTCAATCGATTTATGACGTTCGAACATCGGTATACTACTGTTGCCTATATTTAAGTTAGGTTCGTCAATAGTTGATTTATAATATTGCTTATAATCTTTGAAACTTTTATTTTTCTTACATCGACAATTTGTTTGTGAATTTTGATAAAAATAACAAATATACCAGGCTTTCAATTGGATAATAAAAACGCGCGTTTCGCAAACTAAATCCCATGATATTTGTTTCCGAATGTTTGGCAAATTTAACGAAACTAAATTTTAGACAAATTTTGCAATTATTGCTTTGAAAAATATACAATGAGATTAAGTCATCATTTGAATGATAATTAAAAAAAATGAATATGAAACAATTTAGAAAAGTAAAATATTTAAGAAAAATTGACTTTTAACATTTTTATGTTTATGTATTACCTGTTTTTATAAATGTTTGGGAAAAAGATCGCAAAGTTTGATTAATAATTCCTTTCAAATATACTGGTAAAAATTAAGTAAAGTATAATATAAAAAAGAAGATGTGGTATGATTGCCAATGAGACAACTATTCACAAAAGACCAAAATGACACGGCCTTCAACAATCAGCAAAGCCCATACCGCATAGTCAGCTATAAAAGGCCCCGATAAGACAATGTAAAACAATTCAAGCGAGAAAACTAACGGCCGTATTTATGTACAAAAATGAACGAAAAACAAAAATTTAACACATAAACAAATGACAACCACTGAATATACAGGCTCCTGACTTGGGACAGGCACATACATAAATAATGTGGCGGGGTTAAACATGTTAGCGGGATCCCAACCCTCCCCCTAACCTGGGACAGTGGTATAACAGTACAACATAAGAACGAACTATAAAAATCAGTTGAAAAAGGCTTAACTCATCAAATGGACAAACATATAAGTGGACGTGGCCGGGTACTTATACATCCCGACACAAAAAGACACAATGAACAGATCTGAGAGTACTCGCAGTTATCTGACAGCTAGTTCAAAGCCACTAACAACTAATAAAAAAATCATGCATCTAAGACTAAACTATCAATCCGTACACATCCAACATCCAATGGATTTAGTGTAAAGACATCATAAACAGCCAGAGAAAAACATGACCTTGTGAAATGCCATAGCCTTTTTTCTTTTCACTTATTTGTTATTAGTTCATTGGCATGTTTAGGTAAAATGACAGATTGACATTAAAGTAACCTGGTACCTGTATGAACCTTTAAAATAATATTGGCATTTTATATGCTCATCAAAAATAAACATTAGTTAAAAGAACACAAGCTAAATTCTCTTTGTTATAGAACTATTCAAATATTTACATGTTGTTACTGTTTTATATTGCGGAATACGATAATTAAGAAGTAATTACTGTCACAAAAAGTCAATCCATATACCTAAATGTGTACTATAACCAATCATATTGGTGTGCTGTTATAACAGACACATAGTATAATATATGCAATGGAGGCATATTTAATCGTGTTGAAGTTACCTCTAGGTATATTTTCGATGTGTACAACACTTCCACACAACTGGTGACTGCTTGCAAATGTCATCAACCACATGTAATTTACTTAAGCTGGATATTTCTTGCTGCTTTAGAACTATTTTCGTATTTTTTCAGAAGCTTTTACGTTAACAGTTAATTAATGTTTTGAATCTGTTCTATTATCATGATTATTTACATGTTATTATTATTTTGATGTGAATTTTGAAGACATAAAAATATCCTTGTTTTATTTATCTTCGAATAGGATCATTACTTTTAAGATTACATCAAACCAAGCGAGTTTTAAGAACTTTTAAATCTCATCTGAATATCCGCAACATCAATCGGATAAAGATTTTTATTCCATAAAGGAAATATAACAACGTATTAATGATTGAGTTTTGATTAATGAGCATTTTTGCTTGATGTAATGTGTAGGTCCTTTTGGTCATTTAGCTTTACAACTGTTTCAGTTCCTTTATATTCTTGGCATTTATGTACAGCTCTTCGTAAGAACCAGTATGATACATGAAGGTTTCAGATTTTATCTATAATTGGCCTAGCAGAAGCAGTAAATGAATACTGCTAAAAAAAATATGAAATGAGAAAATTTGGGTGGTTGCCATGGTAACGGACATACTATTTTTTGGTTGTTAAGCGTGGTAAAATCTTTCAAAAATCAGCTAAATCATCACACTTCAGAGCCTGATTATGAATAGAATCATGCATTTGTCATTAATGTTTATATGTAACATTGATAGAACTTGGTTTAAGCTTCATATTAGTGGAGCTTGCATGTCAACCAAATTTGTAAACTTTTGAAAATTTTTGTGAAAAAATGCATATTTTCAACTTTTCGGAAATTGGGATTTTTGTGAAATTATCAAATTTTCTCTGGTGTTTTTCAGAAAAGTGCAAATGTATATAGAATAGTTAGCACTGTAGTTATGAAGTTTGGATACTTCTCTATCAAATTAAATAGAAAAATGCGTGGGATTTTCTTTAGTTTTATCACCATAGCAACCAATTTTTTCCTTGGAAACGGAGTTTTTATTTGCAGAATATTGCAGTTTAAGAGCTTAAATATCCTGAATCGGTTATAAACGATAAGAAAATACATGAAAACTAACGCAAACTTTAAATTACTATCGTCAAGAAATTTATATGAAAAAATACATAAATAGAGGGTGTTTATTTTCAAATTAAATATGACTTCATTCTTGGATGCACTCACAGTCTTGTCTGATTTTTTTCTTTAGATTGTTCAATAAATGTAATATATAATGTAACAATTGGGTTTGGGGGTTTGGAAAAGGGGGTAGGAGGTATGTTGATTTTTTAAAATGTGGCATACAAGTAGATACGTGAAAAGATAATTGCGTTTGGTGGTGACTTAAAAATAATAATAGTCAATTGGTGATCGCTTATATCAGAAGGCCAGTACAATGGAATCCTCTTAATATATACATGTAGCTCTTAACATATTAACTGATGGTCAATTCGTCTCGTCGACGTAGGTACTATCCATGTGCTGACATATACAACACTGTCAGATGTTTTCTGGTGACTATTATATCAAAACTCATAAATCAATCAAAACCTATATGACTTCTTTTTATATCAGACATAAATGCAAGATTTAGCATAACTTTTTCTATTATAATTTTGAGTTTTCGGTTATCTTCAGTTTTTAATTTGGTTTAGTTACAATTTTGATTGGAAGGCCATTAATGTGTTTTAAAAATATAAAACGAATGATTGGAGTACTCAATTGTAAGCCTAAAATTCTGAACATTTGATTAAGGCATTCTTGTACTACAGTTTTATTTGTAAATATCTAAAAAAAATATTTGTGTTTAAATTGAGATAATAAGAAAAAACAGACACTAACCATACATTTGCAGGTTTATAAATGTATAAGAAATATAATTGAAGGTTACTTCAAATCAAGCTCAACAAACATCTGTATAGTGTTCTAATATAATTGACAGTACATTGTTTGAGTCTCATGCATATTCATCTCTGAAATTTGGTTCATATATTGTTTTGAGACAATAATAATATCTGCTATTCGGACACAAATAAGTTTAATGTTTAATCAATATTGATAACAAGAACATTAAGCAGTCAAAGTTATCATTTGTTTTGTGATGCGTTCTGTTCATCTAATTGGTTCAGCAAAAATAGTACATTTTTATAGTTTTTATATGTATTAAATATGTTTCATACAAATAAAAAAAGAGATAATGATTGTACAGGAAATAAACTAAGAACAATACATTTCATTTTCTGAAAAGATATCATAAAAGTAATTACTTTCACCATTTGCGAATAATTGATGATTGCTTTGAATTAAAAAAGAAATTGGAATAAAACTGGACAAATGATTTGAACAGAAAAAAGAATGTACGATAAAAGTCATTATTAGCCCTTGAGATAGTACTAAAATAAAATTATGAGCGCCTTCAAGAGTAGTTAATAGTATTGGTAAATTAGCATGATAAAGTTTTCTTGAAATTTTAGGGAAGAAAGGTTACATGTGATGCCACTATGATGTTGACATATTTATCTTAATGAGTAAATGACTACTTTAAACTATTTTGTGGGCAAATAGGTATGCGCCAAGGCTTTATAAAATATTTGAATGAATTGACACATATACAAAATACATCTTGAACCTGTTGATCCTTGTCGTATTTTGTCTTGTAGTACATTTGCTTAATCTATTCTTTGCAATGTTTCTTGGCATGTGTCTTCGTAATATGTCACGTCTATTGTAGTCACACTCCTTTGAAAAGGATTAAAGAATAGTACTTTTGTTTTACACAGAGAATATTTAAATCAATTGCATAAATTTTATTATGCTTATATGAAGACAGTGTAGATATCTTGCGACATTCTTTTTACTTTTGAAAGAGTGCAGCTTGTCTCTGTATGAATATATCTTTCGTAATACAACGGATGTTTAATTTCCTCAGTCTGAAAAGGATCAGGATAATAAGACACGTGGGTTTCACGATTAGTTTTTTTTTTAAATTACTATAAAATAATAAAAACAAAAATGTAATTCAATACAAGAGTACAGGTAAACTGTGGGGCTATTGATAAAGAATGAAAAGACGTAGGACAAAAGCTCTGTGTTAGATTTTTAGATTTATTATGCATATACTTATTCTTTGATATTACAAAATGTCAGACTTGATAAAAAGTTGGCTATTGGACTATAAGCTCCGAGGGTATCACCAGCTTAAAATCTGCCTCAATTATATGTCTGACCAGAAACTTGATGAACTAGGGGTATGTCAAAGAACGTCTTGGTTTTTTTTCTTCTAATTGTTCATCTGAAGTTACCAAGACCTTGTTGATAAATATTCGGTATCAACTTCACAAATAATACGCGATGGTCTTGAAGTATAGGATTTGGGTACTGACGTTGTTTGTCATCTTTTTAACGCGTATAATATTTTTCTATTTGTTTTTATTGCTATTACTTTTACTGTCTAGTCTGTTTTTGGTGGTATCCATTTGACGTGGTACTGTACTTATATAATTATTTGTCATTTGTAATTTAATTTTCATTTGTATAAACTAGCATATTAGTAATCATAAATGCACAACACCGTGTATTCTTTAGAAATGAACACAACGAAGAAAAGGAAAATTTATTGCCAAGGGACGTTACCCGAATTGAATATGATCTTAGGTAGAAAAAAGCCAGACGATACAAAGGGTTCAACAGAAAACTCGTAAGTCGAAGAGAAACATCAATCCCATGGCAAAAATTAAAAGACGACCAAAAGACGAACAATTCCACAAAATAATACACAGAACGCAAAAAGCTAAGCAACCACCCATCACAAAAAATCTGGGGATGGTCTCAATTCGTCAGGAAATAAAAGCAGATACTGTTCCCCCAGTGTCAACAGTTATGTTGCTCATGTTGCTCATGTTAAGTACAAATTGTGTTATAAATCTCATTCGGTGTTCATAAGGACATTAATGACAATTTATTGCACGCCTTAACAATGTCCTGGTTTCCATTCGAAACGTGGTGTCCATGAAAGCGTAGATAAAAGGATTTACAATATTGTTAATAATATGCATGTTGTAAACAAACATTACAAGCGATCTTTGTGAAGTTGAAAGTTGTTCAACAAAATCTTTGTTGATTTCGGAAATAGTAAGAACTATTATACTTGGTATAAAACAAGAATGTGTCCACAGTACACGGATGCCCCACTCGCACTATCATTTTCTATGTTTAGTGGACCGTGAAATTGGAATAAATTCTCTAATTTGGCATTAAAATTAGAATGACCTAATCAAAGGGAACATGTATACTAAGTTTCAAGTTGATTGGACTTCTACTTTATCAAAAACTACCTTGACCAAAAACTTTAACCTGAAATTTGCACTATCATTTTCTATGTTCAGTGAACCATAAAATTGGGGTCAAAACTATAATTTGGCATTTAAATTAGAAAGATCATATCATAGGGCACATGTATACTAAGTTTCAAGTTGATTGGACTTCAACTTCATCAAAAACTACCTTGACCAAAAACTTTAACCTGAAGCGGGACAGACGGACGAACGAACGAACAGACAGACAGACAGACAGACGGACGGACGGACGAACGGACGCACAGACCAGAAAACATAATTCCCCTCTACTATCGTAGGTGGGGCATAACAAACCAAAAATACCACAGTAATAGTGATAAACATTATTGCCATTTTATACGTCATTACTTGATTCTTTTTTCGTCGCTTTTCAGATCCGATTTGTTTAGACATAATTGTTGTGTGGTTGTTTTTATTGCTTCTGGTCTTTTTTTGAAGTCACTGGATTGTTGCATATTGTTAAATCTTCTTGATTTCCTATGTTGTTATCGGCAATGTTATTTTCTGTATTCGAATCTTCTACGTTTGCATCCTGTTCCTTTGCGTAGATCTGATGTCTACCTGTTTTAAAATGGCGAAAGATTCCATATGCAATTCTTGAGTATAAAACGATAAATGTTGTTATTGTAACAATAGCAAATAAACCAGCCAAAACGAAGTATACATTTCTTGCTAACTTGTTACCTTTACGTAATGATTCACATCGCATTCCGATAATTCTGTATCTAGGGCTACTAACAGGAATTATTTCGGTTATAAACGGTAATGGCATTGCAACCAAATCTGAAATCAAAATTACCAACACCAATGCCATTCTCTTAAAAAGAAGAGTCCTTGACTGATTCAGGTTCATGTATATTTTGAAGTATCGTTGAAATGCAATAATAAGTTACACACATATCGGAATGATAGTAGCCAACCCAGCAAAGAAAGATGTTAGGTTACATAAATAATAGTTTGAATAGGTGACTTGGTGAATCGAGTTGTATATTGCAAACGATCCAAGATACAAAGTAGCTATCAAATCACAAGCTTCTAAAATTGGTATGAAATATCTTTCGTCTGACAAGTTTTTCATCTGAAATGCATGTACTAAAAAGACAAGGACGTTTCCGCATATTCCAACTAAAAGGTAAACAGCGAGCACAATCATGCTTGGTATCATACTGACGATTACTTCATCATTCCATTCCAAAACTGTCAAATTATCCCTGATGACAATCAAGAAGTTATCAATAGATCAATGTTGCGGCATTACGCATGGTAAAGGTGGCATTTTATATTTATATACTCTCAAACTAATAGTGTTATTTGTAAATAAATAAACATTTCCTTATGAATTAATAGGGCAAAAAAACAAGGGGAAATTTTACATATATATGTCGTGTACAAGTTGCGATTTTGTACAGGTTATAACATTACACAAAAATTTGTACATGTTATGATTTGTATAAGGGAAATTACAAGTAATAACATGAACAAAAGTACAAAATATTGCTTAAAAATGGGTTGAACTTGTACAAAATTTGAAAATAAAAATATGTTTCTATAATGGAAGTGTATAACCAGTATATTTTTTACAATAAAATTAAGAAATAATTCATGGAAGCCATAGATTATTGGAAATTTACACATGGCCTGGGCCGTGATATTCGAATTTTATCCTGAGCGTTAGCGAGGGATAAAATTAAAGAATATCACGGCCCAGGCCATGTGTAAATTTCCAATAATCTATGGCTTCCATGAATTATTTCGATTCTAATAGGACAAATATGATCATTAAAAAAACTGAAGCGAGGGTGGGTAAAGCTGTGTGTGCGGCTGTTCTTTTTTACTCCCTATTAGATAAAGCTCAAACATTCTAATAAATCCGTAGCTTGCATGGATTATTTCGTGAACAACCGCTAAAATAAAAATCTGTTTCATTCTCAAAACCAACAATTGTCATTTTGATTTACATGTTTTTCTCGTAAGCTACCGTCAAATCCAAAGTTGACATTTCGTAACTAAGGAGCCGCCATGTTGACTTGCTGAAATCAGTAAATATGCGAATAATGCAATAGAATAGAAAATCAAACAAAACCTACCTTGATAATCAATTTTAATACAATAGTAAACAACATTTCAATGGTTCACGTAACAGAAAACTTTCAACTGTAGCGTTTTCATTTGTATGACGTCATTTTTGAAATGACTCAAATGCGCCAAAAACATTAATAGACTTTCGCGGAATTTTATTTTATTTTTATTTTGTTGGTTTCTCCGAGTTCTTGTGCATTACTTCTTTTTATTATGCATCCGAATAAGAATAAAAGTGATTTTGTCTTTTTTAATTGCAATTTTTAAAACAATAAAATCGGCAAAGGGTTTACAAGTAGGTTTCAATACATGTGGATTTACGTGGGAAGTATATTGTAACAGCCATTTTTATGTACACCACGGAGTCTGCGCTAAGTATAGATATATCGAGAATTTTATCACAGTGTTGTTTACAAAGCGAAAGAAGCACGTCATATTAGAATCCTTGATATGTCGACGGAACAATTCCTTTTTAAATATTTCTCTATGTTCAAAGGAGATGATAGAATGTAGTGTTCAGTAGGCAAAAGATGTAGAAAGAACCCTCCTAAAGCAGTATGGTATTGGTAAATGAAATCCTAGAAAAAATATTCAAAAGAAAAATATCGGTTGGTGAGTGCTATATTGATACAGTCTGTTAAAAGTACTTTTTTCAAAATTCCGGATTCTTATAAAAGGATATATTTTTATCCAAATTGCAGAATACTTAATGTTTGAGGTTTGATCAAATTGCATAGCCATCTCGCTGTAGTACATCAAAATGACGTTCGACTCATGCAATGATCTATTAAATTATCCAAAAAATATTGCTACAAAAGATTTGCATACTCATCAGTTATGCTTAAGGTAAGAAAGAGCAGATTCAATAACTCCATAGCTATGTATACCTTAAATTATAGCTGTACAATGTAACCTATGGGAATGCAACAAGAGTATATATCCCAATATCCGAAAATTATACCATATACCATAGTTATCTATGGTATAATTTTCACAATTATATCATGGTTTTGTTGTATATTGTCTTCGAAAATAAAAAGGAAATATAGGGAGACCTGGCGTTGGTCTCTTGAATATTTTGACATAAGAACAACAGAGTCAGTGCGGGGCCACTACGCGCAACTGCCCGCTTTGCACCAGCCGATTTAAATGAATGCCTAGGATGGAAATCGAACCCGCGTACACCAACTCGATTGTCCTATATTTTAAAATAAGCAAAAATTCCCTCTCAAAACAACCAAACGAATAGTTTAAAAAATCTAATATATATTACTTGAAAATATGCGTTGATTTTCAGTTATTAGGCTCCAATGTACAGCTACGTGTTTAGATTTGAATTTGCAGAGGCCATTTTAAGAGGGATGGAAAAGCGGGCACGCCTCTTTTAAGGAGCTTCATATATGATAAATACATTAGACTTTTTATAACAACATAAATGTTGGACTGTTAAAATTTGATAGCAACTAGTTACTCAAAATGAACTTCAAGTTTTTGTATAAATTACCTATGATCAACATGTGATTATAATCATGATAATTTTAAAATCCCATTTAATTTACGTCTACAAAAATCTTCGTTATATTTGCCAAAAAACAGCCTTTTGCTATTAAATGCAGTGAAACAATAAAAAATAAAGCTTTCCACGAAGTTTCCCCTTGGGATATGTACAAAATGGCCCATCTCTATTATTCATTAGATTTATTGATACTATTGCAATTTAAAAATTTAGTAATTCACATGGCTGCAGAAGGGGTCATTAACCTTAATAGCTTTGGTGAAATTAATTTTCTTGTTTTTAATAAAAACAATTTAACATTTCGACCGTGCAGATGAAAATTAAAAAGCAACTAAATCTGGGATTACAGAGAGCTTCCAAATATCAAAAAATCTGTGACTTATCTTGCATCCAATTCCAGTAAACATAATTCCTTCACTATATGTTTGTCTAGATCTGTAAAGTTATCCACCACCAATGTAAATGTGCATCCTTCGGTGTCAAAAGTTCAGGTCTAACTGATAATCCCGCGGGTTCAAAATCCCGGGTTTTTTAAAGAAAGAAGTCGAAGCTTTGTGTGTAAGGCCCGAAAAGGGTTATTTAGCTGATTCTTAAAAATATTTTAACATTGAAAGATGCTATAGGTTAAAACAGATATTTCATATTTTTGGATAGTTTTGTAGTGTTTCGTAAATTACAAAACACCACAAAACTATCAAAAAGATATGAAATAACTATAACTAAACTTGGTCCCATGAAAACCATTTTCTCTCTCTGGCTTTTATATAGAGTATGCATAGGAGAATTTTCTACAACCGTATAAAGTTTTTGACTGGTGCAACTTTTGTTTTGTCCAATGACTTGTACAATGGCGCTAGCATCAGCAAAAACATCGGTGTTATGATTAGGATTAGACAAAGGCAGATGATTTATAAAAATTAAAAACAACACATGTCCTAAAATGGAGCCTTGGGGTACTGTTTTGTTTTTGAAAAAGATACCAACTGATATCTGCATTTCAATTTTTGAATAAGAGGTTTATGATTGAGAAGATTAAAGTTTTTGCTAGTTCCCGTGTCCTACATTCGGTCTTATTTTTTTGTCGCTCTCACTTTGTCGGACTGACTTTTTCTGTCATTTTCACTCAAACGCTCTCTCTTCCAGCTCAGCTTTAGCTTTCTCTGCTAACTCTACTCTCGCTCTCACTCCTTACGCTCCCCCTCAACTCTTACACTCTCATCCCTCACTCGTGGTTTCTCTCTCTCACGCACGCACTATTTCTCACGTTCTCGCACGTTTTCACACACACACACACACACACACACACACACACACACACTCTCAAACGCTCAATCCCTCTTACTCGCGCTCATCTCTTTCTCTCCCTCTCCCTAGTTCTCTCTCCCTGGGTCCCTTCGCTCTCCCCGGCGTTCTCTCTCACTCTCCCTGGTTCTCTCTCACTCTCCCTGATTGTCTCTCACTCACTCTCCGTAGTTCTCTATCACCCACTCACTCTCTCTGGTTCTCTCGTTCTCACTCTCCTCTCACTCTCTCGTACTCTCTCTCGCTCTCTCTCGTTCTCTCTTACTCTCTCTCGTTCTCTCTTACTCTCTCTCGTTCTCTCTTACTCTCTCTCGTTCTCTCTTACTCTCTCTCTCATTCTCTCTCTCATTCTCTCTCTCGTTCTCTCTCTCGTTCTCTCTCTCTCTCGTTCTCTCTCTCGTTCTCTCTCACTTTCTCTCTCACTTTCTCTCTCTCTCGCTCTCTCTCGCTCTCTCTCGCTCTTCTTGCTCTCTTGTGGTCTCGCTCTCTCTCGCTCTCTCTCGCTCTCTCTCGTTCTCTCTCGTTCTCTCTCACTTTCTCTCACTTTCTCTCACTTTCTCTCATTCTCTCTCACTCTCCCTCGTTATCGAGAGCGAGAGAGATAGAGAAAGAAAGAAAGAAAAGGACAGAGTGAGAGAGAGAGAGAGAGAGAGAGAGAGAGAGAGAGAGAGAGAGAGAAATAGAGAAATAGAGAAACAAAAAGAAAGAAAGAGATAGAAAAGGAAAGAAAGAAAATGGGAGAGAGAGAAAAGGAAAAACAGACAGAAAGAAAAAGAAAGAAGAAGTGAAAGAGAAAGATCATTTTACCTTTCCAAAATAAATTCTTCTTGGCTATTTCAAACCCAAAAGAAAATGCACTATTAATATAGTGATAGGCTAAGGCAGTACTGGTTCTACTCCAGTATGGCTATGAATTAACACAGTCATTCGGGGAGAACATTACTGCCTACCAATACCTTGGAAAGGCCGGCACCCTCACCTTCAGTAAACTTCATTAGGTTAGGGTACAATCTATTATCTATCTAAATAGAAACCTTGTATATCAATGGAAATAATGTACATATTGGTATTTGGAAAAAATACATCTTGCATTTAAACTTGTTTTTAAAGAAATCTTTATTAGTTTGCTTTCATTTTATGTTTATTATTTGTCATACTTTAGATTTTTTCATTTCATTTGATTTTAAAGCACTTTCATTTTGAAAATTTCGAAATTTTAGAAATGAACATATAAAGGAACGATAACTGTAATGGTGTAATATGTGTAACTCAAATGAAAACAAGAAGTGTTTACTCATATCATAGTGGGTAAGATAGTCCCACGAGAGAACGTTCTCTGCTGGTGAATCAGTCTTGACTGGTGCTGGTGATCATTTAAAAAATAATTTTTGACGTTTTATCGCATAAAAAATGGAAGGAAACAGTTTTTAAGTTAGTTTCGTATGGGGTCATAGGCAAACAATTAAACATATGACCCTCTAAACTGTTTCAGTAGAAGTATGACAAAAGTGCTCATTTTTTGAAATAGAACTGAAAAATAATAAACAAAATGCTCCTATACCCAGATCCACACGACAAAATTGTTTTGTGTAAAACCTGTGCAATTTCTTAAAATTGTGCATTTTATCAGTTAAGACATGTCTTCATTCTGTGCTAGTTGGTCCTGTTATTGTGCTAGTTGTTCCTGATACGGTGCTGGTGCTGGTTTTCATATTTGATACAACCGTAATAGAATCAATAAAATTGGGAATATAAAATGAGGTCTTCTCGTTTAATAGTACACGATAGATTTGATATTGGAAATATGGTATTTTCCCACATTTACAAATTGACACGATTCTAGAGGTGTGCCTATATCGACAGAAGTTATAAAAACAGATAATGGATTTGTAAACATTTTATAGGAACATTGTTTAGACAAACAAATCGTGCATATTGCATATAAACAAAGCAAACAAACACGTATTAATAATTGATTATTCAGTATTGAATTTCAACGCGCATTATATGCCTAATAAAACAAACATGAATTAATGAATGTTGATCGGAACTAAAATACACATAGTTAGTCTTCTGCATTTGATGTCTTATTCTGAGACGAGAAAAGTCTGTAATTCTTTATCTTATCTTATAGCCACTGTGCGTCGCTGTATCTCAGCTGCATCTTAAAGCCACCAATCAACATGTGATAATTTCAAGATGGAGTGTATATCCACTGAAACGAATAGCTCCGCACCGTTATGCATGGAAAGCAATGACATTCCCTAAAGTTCAGTTACATGTTAAACCAAAGTCACATGTTGAGTGTGAATAATCCCTGTAACGAATGAGATATTCAACAATTAAATACACGCTTTAAAAATGTCGTGGCTTCGGTACGAAACTTGGTGTCCATGAAAGCGTAGATAAAGGGATTCACAATATTATTAATGATAAACATTTCATAAACAAACATTGCAGCCGATCTTTGAAAGGTGGAAAGATTTTCAGAATAGTTTTTGTAGATTCCGAAAATGATGATCAATATTAATTTAGGTATATAACAAAGGAAAAATAACAACGTTATAACGAAAAACATAATGGTCATTCTATATGTAATTCCGCGATCCTTTTTTCGTCTCTTTGCGGATCCAGTTTGATTAGATATAACTGGTATTTGACAAGTTTTGCTGCTTTTTTCATTCACATTATGTGGATTTACCTCATGATCGCATACAACTGAATGTTTTTTTTACTTTCTTTGTAATCAGTGGCTTCATTATTTTAAGTAAAATGTACTTCTACGTTGATTTCGTTTATCTTTTCATCATTCTGGTTGTTGCTTCTTTTGAAGTGAATGAACATTTTGTATGTAATGTTTGAGTATAAAGTGTTAACAGTTGTTCCCGTAGCAACAGCTAACACCCCAACTAAAATAAAGTATATGTTCCTTGCTAAAGTATTACCTTTAGGTGATGTCTCACATCGCACTCCGGTAACACCGCATCTATTGCTATGAAATGGAACTATTTCCATGAAAAACGGTAATGGCGATGAAGCCAAAATTGAAAACAAACTTGCAAACACTAATGACGCTCTCTTAAAAAAACGTGTCTTAGAATGATTCAGATTCATACATATTTTGAAGTATCGTTGAAGTGCAATTATGAGTAAGACACATATCGACATGAATATAGACAATCCAGTAAAGAATGACGTTGTTTTACATAATACCGAGTTTGAATTTGATACTATGAATATCGAATTGTATATTGCCAACGATCCGAGATACAATGTAGCAATCAAATCACAAGCGGCTAAAATTGGTATGAAGAACCTTTCGTCTGACGAGTTTTTCATCTGACATGCATATACCAATAAAACAAGGACATTTCCGCATGTTCCAACTAATAGATAAACAGCGAGAACAACGAGAATCATACTAAGAAGTGTTTCATCGTTCCATTCCGAAAGTGTCAAATTTTCCATAATGACAATCTACAGTATTTATCAATAACTCAATATCGCGGCACAAGATATTGAACAAGTAGGGGTGATGTTTTGATATCTTTATCCCTTTTGGTATAGGTTTACAAGTGAGGTTTCTTTCAAACTGTTAAAAAAATGCTTGAACCTACGATAAAAAATTAAACTTCCTTGTCAATTTTAATTGAGGGAAACACAAGTGGAATGTATATCCATATCCTAAGATTCCAAGAATTGTTTGTATATTTATGAATGATTTGTAAGATAAAATGTATTCCCTTACCACTTTAGGAAGAATTACCTATTGAATTAAACAAATACAACTTAAATTGATACTCTTATTCTAGAATTTGATGAATCCTTTCTGTAGACTCTCAAAATATATATATATATTTATAAATTGTATTTCTCCTGGTACATCAACTTTGTCTGATATCTGATTCTTACCAATCACATGTTATTCTGTAGTTCTTGGTTACCTTTTGTCAAGTCGAGTGTGTTATGCCTTCTATAGATATTTTTCATATTAACCCCTATAATTGAGTAATGCTTCAGCGGTATGTCTTTTTTTAATGTTTTGTGTTTTTCTAACAGCGAATGAACATATTAAACAAGATTGGGAGCGCGCCGCCTTCCCCTGATCTTGAACAGTAGTGTAACAGCACACAACATTAAAATAGACTAATAGTCAGTTGTAAAAGAGGGACGAAAGATACCAGAGGGACAGTCAAACTCATAAATCGAAAATAAACTGACAACGCCATGGCTAAAAATGAAAAAAAACCAGACAAACAATAGTACACATGACACCATATAGAAAACTAAAGAATAAGCAACATGAACCCCAACAAAAACTTGGGGTGATCTCAGGTGCTCCGGAAGGGTAAGTAGATCCTGCTCAACATGTGGCACCCGTTGTGTTGCTCATGTTATTACAAATCCGGTAAATAGTCCAATTTTGTAGGTCACATTCATGAAAGGGAAAGGGGAATGTAGTTACGACGTAAGGAACACGATATCTTTTGTGAAACGGTTATTCCATAACGGTCAATCAACTCGTGATGGCGTCCGTAAAATTAACGAAGGGATGATTTCAACTTTACCATTTGGAACTCTTGGTTTAATAGCTTCCTTGTGAGCAGCAACCCTCTATCAAGAAAATCATGATAGGAAATGCAAGCACGGGAATATCGTATCAATTGGGAGATACATACCACGTATGCAGGTGCTGCTGGAATGTTGCTACTTAGAAATGGAAAGTTCACAATTGGAAAGCTGAAATCATCTCTTTTGTCGTAAAGTTTTGTTTTCAACCGACCCTCAAATTATAGATGTAAGTCAAGATATGAGACCGACTTAACTGTATCTGTTGTATCCTTTATCTCTAGTTCGATGGGATAGATACATTCAATATAGTCACAAAATTTTTAATTATTTAGTGAAAGAACATCACCTATATAGCGGAAAGTAGAGTTAAAGGATATAGCTAACTTTTTATCAGTTTCTGTGTGAAGTCAGCCTCATCATAATAAAGAAATAAGTCATCAAGAAGAGGGGCACAATTGGTTCCCAGTGGAATACCAAGAGTCTGTTGAATAACACGTCCTCCGAACGTAACAAATGTCTTGTCAATCAAGCATCTTGATAATGTCAGTTTCAGAGAATTTTTTGTTTGAATCAGATTGATCCTTTACAAAGTAGGGTTTATCCCTTCTTAAGACAAGATACTTGTATCTACGTTGGCCATTCTGTTTTATGAAACAAAGCAATACCAATTCAATCAATTTGTCTTTTAGTTTGGAATGTGGAATACTTGTGTAAAGTGTAGAAAAGTCAAATGTTTTGATAAAATTGCAAGATGAAAGAGAATTAGATTGTATGTACACTTAAAGATCTTTGGAATTTTTTAGTATCCACATCTGATTCATGCCACCTCTAGAATAGGCAGTTTCACAATAACTTTGAAGAAGAAGACCCAGCAATATACCGTTGTTTGTAAGGATACTTATCTAGTTTAAGTATCCAATACAGTGATGGAAGATCCAGTTCTTCATCTTTGGTTGAAATTCCTAAGGAGCATAGAACCGAAGGTATAAGTGTTTTGCAACATTTGGGTCTTTAAAGATTGCCGTAGCATGGTCATTGATAGACCCATTCAGTTTCTTAATTATGATTTGTATCAATGACATCACCGCCTTAATCCATTCGGAAAGAGTGTCTACGTCTTCCTTCTTGCGCTTAGCCCATTGTCTGGCATAATCCTCGACTGAATCCATCAAAATGTTGAAGTTGTATTTCCAATTGATGGATTTAGGCGCACGATATTTTCGACCTTTTAATAACACATTTTGCAGGGAAGTGTTATTGACAATGTTGTGGCCAGTCGGATTATATGTGAATTGGGAACTAGCACAAGTGCAATGAGGAGGTTTAGACTTGAAGTCGTCAATACTGAGATACTGCAAAATTTTAGTGCAATAGGTTTGGTATAGGTATAAGAAATGAATAGTACAGACTGATCTTTGAAATAAGGATTTTTTTTTCGATTGAACTAATTTATGATGAAGTATATTGCCTAAGTTGACGCCATCGAGACCGTTGTTGGCAAAGGAAAGATTAAGAAAATATCTTTTCTCTTTTTCATCTTTTCCACTGCGGACTGGTTTGAAAAGTCTGTGACTTGCAATATCCGAAATTATAACTGTAAGAGCTGAACTCATCAGATCAGCAAGAAATAAATAAAGGCAACAGTAGAATACCTCTTTTCAAAAGTCATAAATCGATTGAGAGAAAAAAAATCCGGGTTACAAACTAAAACCGAAGGAAACACATCAACTATAAGAGGAAAACAACGAAGCATTAACAGCAAACTCCCCAATACAATACTCAACTAAATTACTGCCAATTACTGAAAGGCAAATACAAGTAATGTATAAATTATGATTTCTCAGAAAAAAGTATCAATTCAGAAAATCAATAACTTCAAAGGGACCATATTTTAATTAACGTGCTCTATAAATAAAACCAATGTAATAATAAGGATGTTATTCTCGATTTTGATACGATAACTATAGACTACGTTCCTTTTAGATTCGTCTACTATAGACAAAAGGACGATCAGCAAAACAATGAATTAAGAAACTTTAAGCGAAATAAAAACAAAATGATATTCATTCAAAATTTTTTGTCTTTTTGTGTGTGTCCAAACCAAACATCTATTTGAGTATGATGCAGATAAAAAATGAAATAAGTTGATTATCATTTAAAAGTAAACACGCCTTTTAACAATGTCTTGGCTTCTTTACGAAACATGATGTCCATAAAAGCGTAAATAAAAGGATTCACGATGTTATTAATTATCTGCATATCATAAACAAACAACACAGCCGATCTTTCTGAATTCGAAAGTTTTTCCACAAAATCTTTGTAGATTCCAGCTAGGATTATCATTATTAGTTTTGGTGTATAACAAATAAAAAACACCAAAGTAATAACGAAAAACATGATTGCCATTTTATACGTCAAGTCACGATCCTTTCGTTGTCGTTTTACGGATTCCGATTGTTTAGAAACAGTTGCCGTTTGGTTGTTTTCATTGCTTTCAGTTTCATGTGAATTCGTGGAAAAATCACAAATCGTTAAATCTTCTTGATTTTCTTTGATATTTTCTACATTTTTTTCTCGTATGTTGGATTTGTTCCCCTTTTTATCTTTCTGATGTCTTCTTTTTTTAAAATGGCCAAAGATTGTATATGTAATTCTTGCATATAAAACGATAAATGTTGTTACTGTGACAACAACGAACAAACCAACCACAATAAAGTATACGTTTCTTGCAAAATTATTCCCTTTGGTAGACGATCCACATCGCCATCCGGTAATTTTGTATGTAGAACTGTGAACCGGAATTAATTCAGTTACAAACGGCAATGGCATCGCAACCATAATTGAAAACAAATTTGCTAAAACCAATGAAACTCTCTTAAATACAAGTGTTGTTGAATGATTCAGCTTCATACATGTTTTGAAGTATCGTTGAATTGCAATGATAAGTAACACACATGTTGGGATGAAAGTTGCCAAGCCACGAAAGAAAGATGTTATTTTACATAAATTATAGTTTGAATAGGTGACTTGGTGAATCGAGTTGTATATTCCAAACGACCCAAGATACACAGTAGCTATCAAATCACAAGCGGCTAAAATTGGTATAAAATATCTTTCGTCAGAAGAGTTTTTCATCTGGCAGGCATAAACCAATAAAACAAGGACGTTTCCGCTTATTCCAACCAATAAATAAACAGAAAGCACAACAATATTTGGAATCAGACTGGCAATTATTTCATCGTTCCATTCCAAAACTGTCAAATTATTCATGATGACAATTTAAATATATCAAATACTAGTATCTAAATATCGCATACGACACATTTACCAGACAACGTTGAAAATTTATATTCCACGAATTTGTTTATTAACAAGTTTAACTCCAAGTTCCGGCTCATTCAGACAATCAGCGTCATTTACCTATAAAAATATTAGAATCAACTTATAAACACACCTGTATTTCTTTTCCAGTCGAAGAAAATTTCCTTATAAATTTGAAAAGAAATAATACACAATTGTAATTTATATTCCTAATTCTAAGAAATGCGTCTTTATTCAAAAAGCTCTTTAGAATGTAATGTACTCATGATTAGTTAAAGAATATAAACCATCAATACTTTAGGGATGGATAAACCCTACTGTATAAAAAAACACTCTGATTCAAACAAAGAATGCTCTAAAATTGACATTATCGGGATGCTTGATTTCTTGATTGACAACATATATTTTACGTTTGGAGGACGCGTTTTTCAGCAAATAATCGGCATTCCTATGAGAAAATACTACCCCTCTTAATTGCCTTCATTCATATCAGGCTGAATTCATACAGAAACTTCTAAGAAGGAAAAAGAAGTGAGCATTATCCTTTAACTTAACTTTCCGCTACGTAGATGGTGTTCTCTAACTGAAGTAATCAAATTGTGCTGACTATGTTGAACGCATCTTCCGATCGAACTTTAGATAAAAAATAAACCAGAAACAATAAAGTCTTCCTTACATCTTGACTGACATCTTGAAATTGACAATGGGTTTCAGATAAAAACAAAACTTTACGAAAACAGATTTAATTTCAGCTTCAAATTTGTGGACTTTCCATTTCTATGTAGCAACATTCCAGCAGCGCCTGAGTACGGAATATATATTGCCCACTTGATATGGTATTCCAGGGTTTGTACATTTGGTTATAATTTCCATGACAAAGGGTTGCTGCTCCCAAGGAAGCTGTTAAACCAATAATTCCCAGCGATGAAGCTGACATCATTCCTTTGTAAGTTTTATGGACGTTATCACGAGTTGGTTTATCTTTGTAGATTGACATTTTTACATATGATAGCGCATATATTCATAATGTCGTTACTACAAGCCCATTTCTATTCCATAAATGTGACCCACCTAAGTGAACTTATCATTTGGTTTGTACGAACATTATGGCACTTGAGATCACCCCAACTTTTGGTGGGGATCGTGTTGCTCAGTTTTTGTGTATTGTGTGTTATTGTTTGTCTATTAGTCATTTTCTTTTTTAGCAATGGTGTTGTCAGTTTATTTTGGCCTATGAGTTTGAATGTCCCTCTACTATTTTGCGCATCTCTTTTGGTTAAATTCATTAGTTTCTAAAACTCGAAATAATATCTCTTTACATTTTAACAAAATAAACTCGTCATTTAGAGCTCGTCAGAAAAAGGAACACTTTTGAAATGAAGCAATTGTACGTGCGTACAAATGCGTGTATAATTGTCCATTTAGACCATATGTGATAAAATTAAACAAACAAATATGCTTGGGTTAATTGTCGAGTACTCGTTGCTACTAATAGACCTTTCTACACCTACAGTTGAGAACGGTTACGACAGGTACAAGTAAGATGTGATGGGTCATCTCAAAAATAACAAGTATGTGTCCTTAGTACATGGATAACCCATCCACATGTTCAGTGAACCGTGAAAATAGGGTAAAAACTCTAATTTGGTATAAAAATTAGAAAGATCATTTCATAGGGAACATGTGTATTAAGTTTCAACTTGATTGGACTTCAACTTCATCAAAAGCTAACTCGACCAAAAACTTTAACCTGAAGCGGGACAGACGGACGAACGAACGGACGAACAGACGAACGGACGAACGGACGCACAGACCAGAAACATAATGCCTATAAATGGGGCATAAAAAAAATCAATAAAAGTAATGATTACTATTGATTTTGTTGCTTGAAATTTATTTGGTTGGCAATAATACAACTTTCCAACATGAGCTTTAAATCACATTTAAGTCACGTTTTATCGTTTTAGACGTTGAGCATCTATAGCTATATTGGTACAATTTGAATAAATGTATGCTTAAAAACACAAAAAAGAAAGAAGATATAAATAACAGGAAAATAATCAAGTAACAAAAGTGGGAATTTCGATCTTGAAAAAATGAAAATATCTGTAACTATCAAATCATTATACGGCCGCGGGTACTTGATACATGTACGCGTATATCATATCACATGATATTTAGATTAAGTGGGGATATTTTAGTTTATTATAGTTGATTCTGACAAAGATATAATTATGATCATCAGGAAATAATTTACCGGAAAATTTGAGTGATTACCTTCCTTATTTTTCTTTGCATTTTGTATAGCTTAGTTCGGATCGCTAGTTAAACTAATCCTCCTCGTCAAATGTTTCCTGTTTTGTTATTTATTTCGTGATGTAAAGCATAAATCCCCCCCCCCCCCCCCCCCCACCTGATCACTACTTCTCGGATACTTTTAAAATGTTAACTTGCTGTAGCTTCAATTGACATGGAAAAAACTAAAATTCATATTCATATTATAGAATTCCAGGAAATGTGTATATTTGAAATTTCTTTAAAATAGAATCATGTTATATCTGATGACAACATACTACATCATTCATCACCTATACCCGACTTAAAGATGTAAACAATAGACAAATAATAACGAATACATTTCACTGGATTCGTGTAGCTTTTTCTATACATACAGGGAAGCTATCTGGTAACAAGAGCTGTTTTTGACTATTACCATTGAAAGAAATAGAACGACCCCAAAAACTATTAAATTATGCCGAGGATATTATAATAATGAGGAAAATATTAACTTGAAAATCTGGTGAATAACCTCTCTCTATCTTTCATAGTATTTCTTTTAAAGAAAAATAAGAGCACAGTGGCGGATCCAGCCATTTTAAAAAAAAGGGGGGGGGGTTCCCAACCCAGAGTAAAGAGGGGTTCCGACTATATGCTCCCATTCAAATGCATTGATCGGCCAAAAAAAGGGGGGTTCCAACCCCCAGAACCCCCCCCCCCCGCCTGGATCCGCCACTGAGAGCATCAGGTTTTTTCCTATCATGATTTCTTTGATAGAGGATTGCTTCTCACATAAAAGCTATTGAATAAACTCATCATAGATACCAGGATTCAAATTTGATATTAACGCCGTACGCGCGTTTCGTTTACAATAGACTCATCAGTGACACTTAAATAAAAACATGTTAAAAAGGCAAAATAAAGTACGAAGTTGAGGAGCATCCAGGACAAATAATTCCTAAAAATTTGGCCAAATACAGCTAAGGTAATCTATTCCTGGTGTAGAAAAGCCTTAGTATTTCAAAAATTCTAAGTTATTTAACCGTTGATTTATAATTATAAACATATCAATGATAACCCAAGTCACTGACACAGAAGTGCTGACTACTGGGCTGGTGATACCCTCTTAACCAAAAGTTCGACGTGGTGAAGTTGAAATCATCCCTTCGCAAATTTTACATACACCATCATGAGTTGCTTGACCGTGATCGAAATTTTCACAGATGACAACGGGTATATTTCAATTCCCAAATGTGACCTATTAAATAAGACGGGTTTTACTAACATGAGCAACACGACGTGTGCAATATGTGAAGCAGGATCTGCTCACTCTTCTAGCGCACCTGAAATAACCCACGGTTTTTTTTGTGGAGTTTGTGTTGCTCAGTCTTTGGTTATTATGTAGCGTTCCGTTTACTGTAGTTTGTCTGTGTAGTTTACGACTTGTGAGTTTGAATCTCCCTTTGTTATTCTTCGTTTCTTTAGAATAGTTTCGTAATTTAGCTTACTATTTACTAGAAGTATGAGTTTTGTTTTCATTGTTGGAGGTCGTACAATGATTTGTAGTTACAAGTATTTGCATCCTTGTTTATGAATATATTTTGATGGATAGGTGTTTCATTGGCAGTCATACCACGGCACCAAATATCTATATTAGTATATTACTTCCAAGTCTAATAAGTCTCAAATTACAAAGTACCAACCATTTTGTTTACAAGTAGGGTATAAGAAGTCGATGTGGTTTACTAGACGAAACGCGCATCTGGCATATTAAATTATAATCCTGGTACCTTCGATTATTACTTAACTATTTACACCACTGGGTCGATGCAACTGCTGGTGGACGTTTCTTCCCTGAGGGTATCACCAGCCAAGAAGTCCCCACTTCGGTGTTGACATGAATATCTATTTTATTGTCAATTTCATAAATTTGGGTTAACAAAACTTTGAATTTTTCGAAAAACTAAGGATTTCCTTATCCAAGGCGTAGATTACCTTAGCCCTATTTGGCACCACTTTTTTAAAACATCAGTTTGGGTCCTCAATGCTCTTCAACTTCGTACTTGTTTGGCTTTATAAACTATTTTTATCTGAGCATCACTGATGAGACGAAATGCGCTTCTGACGTTTTAAATTATAATCCTGGTACCTTTGATAACTATTTACACCACTAGGTCGATGCCACTGCTGGTGGACGTTTCGTCCCCGAGGCTATCACCATCCCAGAAGTCACTACTTCGGTGTTGACATGAATATCAATTATATGGTAATTTTTATGAATTTCCTGTTTACAAAACCTTCGATTATTACTTAACTATTTACACCACTGGGTCGATGCAACTGCTGGTGGACGTTTCTTCCCTGAGGGTATCACCAGCCCAGAAGTCCCCACTTCGTCTTCGGTGTTGACATGAATATCTATTTTATTGTCAATTTCATTTTGGGTTAACAAAACTTTGAATTTTTCGAAAAACTAAGGCTTTTGTTATCCAAGGCATAGATTACCTTAGCCATATTTGGCACAACTTTTTTAAATTTTGGGTCCTCAATGCTCTTCAACTTCGTACTGGTTTGGCTTTATAACTATTTTGATCTGAGCGTCACTGATGAGTCTCATATGTGAAGCAGGATCTGCTCACTCTTCTAGCGCACCTAAAATAACCCACGTTTTTTTTTGTGGAGTTTGTGTTGCTCAGTCTTTGGTTATTATGTAGCGTTCCGTTTACTGTAGTTTGTCTGTGTAGTTTACGACTTGTGAGTTTGAATCTTCCTTTGTTATTCTTTGTTTCTTTAGAATAGTTTCGTAATTTAGCTTACTATTTACTAGAAGTATGCGTTTTGTTTTCATTGTTGGAGGTCGTACAATGATTTGTAGTTACAAGTATTTGCATCCTTGTTTATGAATATATTTTGATGGATAGGTGTTTCATTGGCAGTCATACCACGGCACCAAATATCTATATTAGTATATTACTTCCAAGTCTAATAAGTCTCAAATTACAAAGTACCAACCATTTTGTTTACAAGTAGGGTATAAGAAGTCGATGTGGTTTACTAGACGAAACGCGCATCTGGCATATTAAATTATAATCCTGGTACCTTCGATTATTACTTAACTATTTACACCACTGGGTCGATGCAACTGCTGGTGGACGTTTCTTCCCTGAGGGTATCACCAGCCAAGAAGTCCCCACTTCGGTGTTGACATGAATATCTATTTTATTGTCAATTTCATAAATTTGGGTTAACAAAACTTTGAATTTTTCGAAAAACTAAGGATTTCCTTATCCAAGGCGTAGATTACCTTAGCCCTATTTGGCACCACTTTTTTAAAACATCAGTTTGGGTCCTCAATGCTCTTCAACTTCGTACTTGTTTGGCTTTATAAACTATTTTTATCTGAGCATCACTGATGAGACGAAATGCGCTTCTGACGTTTTAAATTATAATCCTGGTACCTTTGATAACTATTTACACCACTAGGTCGATGCCACTGCTGGTGGACGTTTCGTCCCCGAGGCTATCACCATCCCAGAAGTCACTACTTCGGTGTTGACATGAATATCAATTATATGGTAATTTTTATGAATTTCCTGTTTACAAAACCTTCGATTATTACTTAACTATTTACACCACTGGGTCGATGCAACTGCTGGTGGACGTTTCTTCCCTGAGGGTATCACCAGCCCAGAAGTCCCCACTTCGTCTTCGGTGTTGACATGAATATCTATTTTATTGTCAATTTCATTTTGGGTTAACAAAACTTTGAATTTTTCGAAAAACTAAGGCTTTTGTTATCCAAGGCATAGATTACCTTAGCCATATTTGGCACAACTTTTTTAAATTTTGGGTCCTCAATGCTCTTCAACTTCGTACTGGTTTGGCTTTATAACTATTTTGATCTGAGCGTCACTGATGAGTCTCATATGTGAAGCAGGATCTGCTCACTCTTCTAGCGCACCTAAAATAACCCACGTTTTTTTTTGTGGAGTTTGTGTTGCTCAGTCTTTGGTTATTATGTAGCGTTCCGTTTACTGTAGTTTGTCTGTGTAGTTTACGACTTGTGAGTTTGAATCTTCCTTTGTTATTCTTTGTTTCTTTAGAATAGTTTCGTAATTTAGCTTACTATTTACTAGAAGTATGCGTTTTGTTTTCATTGTTGGAGGTCGTACAATGATTTGTAGTTACAAGTATTTGCATCCTTGTTTATGAATATATTTTGATGGATAGGTGTTTCATTGGCAGTCATACCACGGCACCAAATATCTATATTAGTATATTACTTCCAAGTCTAATAAGTCTCAAATTACAAAGTACCAACCATTTTGTTTACAAGTAGGGTATAAGAAGTCGATGTGGTTTACTAGACGAAACGCGCATCTGGCATATTAAATTATAATCCTGGTACCTTCGATTATTACTTAACTATTTACACCACTGGGTCGATGCAACTGCTGGTGGACGTTTCTTCCCTGAGGGTATCACCAGCCAAGAAGTCCCCACTTCGGTGTTGACATGAATATCTATTTTATTGTCAATTTCATAAATTTGGGTTAACAAAACTTTGAATTTTTCGAAAAACTAAGGATTTCCTTATCCAAGGCGTAGATTACCTTAGCCCTATTTGGCACCACTTTTTTAAAACATCAGTTTGGGTCCTCAATGCTCTTCAACTTCGTACTTGTTTGGCTTTATAAACTATTTTTATCTGAGCATCACTGATGAGACGAAATGCGCTTCTGACGTTTTAAATTATAATCCTGGTACCTTTGATAACTATTTACACCACTAGGTCGATGCCACTGCTGGTGGACGTTTCGTCCCCGAGGCTATCACCATCCCAGAAGTCACTACTTCGGTGTTGACATGAATATCAATTTTATGGTAATTTTTATGAATTTCCTGTTTACAAAACCTTCGATTATTACTTAACTATTTACACCACTGGGTCGATGCAACTGCTGGTGGACGTTTCTTCCCTGAGGGTATCACCAGCCCAGAAGTCCCCAGTTCGTCTTCGGTGTTGACATGAATATCTATTTTATTGTCAATTTCATTTTGGGTTAACAAAACTTTGAATTTTTCGAAAAACTAAGGCTTTTGTTATCCAAGGCATAGATTACCTTAGCCATATTTGGCACAACTTTTTTAAATTTTGGGTCCTCAATGCTCTTCAACTTCGTACTGGTTTGGCTTTATAACTATTTTGATCTGAGCGTCACTGATGAGTCTCATATGTGAAGCAGGATCTGCTCACTCTTCTAGCGCACCTGGAATAACCCACGGTTTTTTTTTGTGGAGTTTGTGTTGCTCAGTCTTTGGTTATTATGTAGCGTTCCGTTTACTGTAGTTTGTCTGTGTAGTTTACGACTTGTGAGTTTGAATCTCCCTTTGTTATTCTTTGTTTCTTTAGAATAGTTTCGTAATTTAGCTTACTATTTACTAGAAGTATGAGTTTTGTTTTCATTGTTGGAGGTCGTACAATGATTTGTAGTTACAAGTATTTGCATCCTTGTTTATGAATATATTTTGATGGATAGGTGTTTCATTGGCAGTCATACCACGGCACCAAATATCTATATTAGTATATTACTTCCAAGTCTAATAAGTCTCAAATTACAAAGTACCAACCATTTTGTTTACAAGTAGGGTATAAGAAGTCGATGTGGTTTACTAGACGAAACGCGCATCTGGCATATTAAATTATAATCCTGGTACCTTCGATTATTACTTAACTATTTACACCACTGGGTCGATGCAACTGCTGGTGGACGTTTCTTCCCTGAGGGTATCACCAGCCAAGAAGTCCCCACTTCGGTGTTGACATGAATATCTATTTTATTGTCAATTTCATAAATTTGGGTTAACAAAACTTTGAATTTTTCGAAAAACTAAGGATTTCCTTATCCAAGGCGTAGATTACCTTAGCCCTATTTGGCACCACTTTTTTAAAACATCAGTTTGGGTCCTCAATGCTCTTCAACTTCGTACTTGTTTGGCTTTATAAACTATTTTTATCTGAGCATCACTGATGAGACGAAATGCGCTTCTGACGTTTTAAATTATAATCCTGGTACCTTTGATAACTATTTACACCACTAGGTCGATGCCACTGCTGGTGGACGTTTCGTCCCCGAGGCTATCACCATCCCAGAAGTCACTACTTCGGTGTTGACATGAATATCAATTATATGGTAATTTTTATGAATTTCCTGTTTACAAAACCTTCGATTATTACTTAACTATTTACACCACTGGGTCGATGCAACTGCTGGTGGACGTTTCTTCCCTGAGGGTATCACCAGCCCAGAAGTCCCCACTTCGTCTTCGGTGTTGACATGAATATCTATTTTATTGTCAATTTCATTTTGGGTTAACAAAACTTTGAATTTTTCGAAAAACTAAGGCTTTTGTTATCCAAGGCATAGATTACCTTAGCCATATTTGGCACAACTTTTTTAAATTTTGGGTCCTCAATGCTCTTCAACTTCGTACTGGTTTGGCTTTATAACTATTTTGATCTGAGCGTCACTGATGAGTCTCATGTTGACGAATCGCTGGTCTGGCGTATCAAATTATAATCCTGGTACCTTTGATAAATATTTACTATACTCAAGGAGGTTACATAACCTCCTTGCTATATTGTACTTTTGGTGATTTATGTTCACTCTTTATACACATTATTGACTTATCAATAACAGTTTAATACGGTCTCTTTGATGGGTACCTCATATCTCCTTTAGTTCATAAATACATCCAATTTCTGTGTATAATGGATCATTTTAAAATGCATCATAGTTTCTGATATTGTGACACAAAAATCATGCAGTACTCTTCAATTTATCAAGTCATTTTAGTTATTCGTATAATATTAACACATGGCTATATTTTGTCCAATTGTTGATAAATTGAAACCTGAAATGTGTATACAATTATTCAATATTGAATGAGCCTTAATACACTTGCCCTTTTCACCAAAAGCCAATCATGAAAATTCACAAAGACCTTTTAACCATGTTGAATATGCATATCTAAAAAGTTGATTAACCAAACCAAGGAGAAGATTTTATGTAATGCCTTACATTCTCCATTTCAAATGTTGATGCATCTGCATACAAGACATTATTGGTCATTTTTAATGATTTTACTTAATCTGACAAAGTTTTATAAACTCGCTGCAATTGTTGTCACCTGTCCTAAGTCAGGAATCTGATGTTCAGTAGTTGTCATTTGTTGATGTGGTTCATATGTGTTTCTTGTTTCTTGTTTCTCGTTTTTTATATATAGATTAGACCGTTGGTTTTCCAGTTTGAATGGTTTTACAATAGTCATTTTAGGGCCCTCTAAAGCTTGTTGTTCAGTGTGAGCTAAAGCTCTGTGTTGAAGACCAAACTTTGACCTATAATGGTTTACTTTTATGAATTGTGACTTGGATGGAGAGTTGTCTCATTTGCACGCATACCACATCTTCTTACATCTATTTTGGTTTGGTTTTTTTTCTGAATTGCTGTTTTATTAATGAACACCCTAAATATCTCCCCATTCTTATGTCTAAAATATGTCATCAAGCTATCATAAGTAACTTCTGTTCAACTGACACTATCACATTCTTTGATATTTTGGTAGATGTTGATGCTCTCCTGGTCACTTACTGGAAATACAGTACATATGTCTACCCTATGACTTTCATTACTTCAAGGATCTAATAAAGTTCGTATTAAAAAAAAACAAAGACAGAATTGGATGCACACTTTTATTTCTGATCACTTCTTTGTGAGGAACAAGCTTAGTAATGAGTCAACACTTGTGAGGAAAAGCTCAGTAATGCGACACATCGTGAAGATTATAAAACTAGAGATTTTATATATCAATAATCTAGTAGCAAAAAAACGTCAAACAATGTTGTAAATAACAAATCCTTTGACTAAATTAAAACAAAAACTTAAAAATGGACGGATAACAGATTTCATCACAGATCTTTGATGCCTGATGGATCATTCCATTATGTATTAGGGAAGACATGACTTGACTTATTATATGCTGAAAATTGAGATCAACTGATTAAAATTGATATAAAATAAGTGCAAAATATTGCTGATATTAAAATATTTAAATCATTAGCATGTTTTAAGTATTTCATTATATCTTTCCTAAATATAAAATAGAATGACCAAAAATGTAAAAATAGAATGATATTAAAAAATTAACACAAATGATAACTAAAAAGCATCAACAAAACAATAATAGATTATCTCCCTTAGAAAGCAAAACCAAAAACTAAAGTGTGTCTAATTTATCCACTCTTTGCTGGGGTTATGACAGCTAAATTCTAGCAATTTTTAAAACAACAATATTCTATGAGAATAATAATCATAAATCATTGAGAAGCAACTTGGATGAATACACTTTTCAGTAACTTCAGAATGTTTTCCATAAAAATCTCATCTGGTCAGGGTTTTTAACTCTGTCAGAATCTATCGAATAAAATTTAAGAATTTCTTACGATCCATCCACACTGACCCTGTATGGAAAACAAAAACATTTTCTAAATTTTTCAAAACCTTTCTTTAAGAACTTTTAGTACTCCGTTAAATGGCTTCTCCAACAATTTCTGACCTTATTCAAAAATCTATACATACATTTATTCAATCTAATCAAACAATAAATACAATAATTTATTCAAACTATGGTGCATACTTTTTAACATTTATCACAGATATTTTGATAAAAATGTTTATAAATAGAAATGATGCAATTATCCTACTTTCCTCTCAATCATAAATTGTTCTTCTCCAGTAACTCAGATAGAATGATTTTCACAGTAGAATTAAAGGAAATAGCATTCATTCATTTCACTAACTTTGAAAACATTTACAAGTTCTTGCATCAGCAGTATAAACGAATACATACTTGGTAAAAATATAAAATTTTGTTCTTTACTTTTATTCAAACATAACACAAAAGGCAAGTTACATTTCTTTTTACTTTTTCTTCAAACAATCAGTCATTAGATGCCTTTGGGCCACTGGATAAGTGCAGAGTGTTGAGTTTTATTCGGTCTATAAATATAAATCTATGATTGAGGTGATCACTGGTAATACTGATTACATCATAAAATCTAGCAATATGATTGGCTGGAACCATGACAACTGACATGGGTTCCAACATCCTCATGCTGCCATGACAACACAACCCTCAACAAAAACAAAATCTAAATTCTAAAAAAAATGTGACATTATAAATATATTAATATTTGTTTAAATGTGTAATGAACTACTCACAACCTAGTATACAGAAAAATTAATTTGATTTTATGCAATAAAATGGCTTTAAACTTGTGCTGCCATTGTAAATATATCCCTCGATTCAAGAGAAAGAAAACTATGCTCAAAGTTCAAACAGAAACTGCTATTAATATGAGCTCAAAACTTTTTAAGTGTAATTCTAATTATTTATGGATTTCATTAACTGTTTTTTAAATCTTTTCTTTGAAAAAAAATACTGAACGAAAGTTTAAAATAAAAGATTTCTTTCATTTTTTTTAAATGTTGTCAGATCTTAAAACTTAAAAATCATAAAAAAATTTAGATTCTCTCCCTTGAATCAAGGTTTTAATGCTGGGATACTTCATAAATATGACCTTGGAATGTCTAAGAATAAACAGGAATGACCTTCACAAACACACAAAATTGCTATAAATAATTGTCACATGATCTCTCATACAAAGGCTCGGCAGTTTATTTCAATAGTTTTTTACGCAGTGCTATGGGGCTCTGGGTTCGACGCATTGCAGGTGTTGATGTCAACCTATCAGAATATTTCATTGGTGTACGATTTGGACTTGTTCTTCGTCTTGGTTGTGATCTGTAACTTCCACGGAATTCCAAGGATTCGTCTAGTTTCCTGGTTTCTGTCTCCATGATGAGCGGATCAAGAGACTGGTCCCTTGTTACGTTTGATAATGAAGAGTCCAGTATGGATCGGATATCACGGATTTCATCACCGGTACGGGCACTACGGGAAATATAAAGCTGACGTTTCTTCATTTCAGTTGACAGTTGGTCTTTCAATGTGGCAACCTAAAATAAACATTTAGAATATTAGTATAATTAAAAGTGCTTCAATAAAATGCTAAACACTTAAAAGTAAAGGACAATCTATATAGACAGGCTAGGTGAAAAATTAACAAATTGGATCACCAAAAAATTGAAACAAAACATAATAATTTACAGGGGTGATTACATGGAATATAAAATGTCACATTTAAAAAAATACTTGATTTATTTTCTTCAGGAGATAGACCATATTATTGACTTTCTTAAATGATAATTGCATTATATTCTCAACAACTATATATTACAATGTAGTTTTAGTGTTTAAAAATTAACTGTACTTTTATCCAATGTTCTGATAGGAATTAAGTATTTTTTCCAATCCCCCTTTTTCATTAATAAAAACAAGTACATACTGTTTCTTCAAGACCCTTGATTTTAGTTCTATTTGATCTCTCTCTTGTTTCAAGCATTCTTTCAGCTTGCATCTGAGCAGTTCGGAGTCTCTCTGTCTCCATCTCTGTTTCAGCTCTATGTCTTGTGGTTACATCAATCAACCTAAAATGGAAAATTTATTTCAATGTATTTATAAACAAATTAATCTTGGGAAAAATGACATTCAATTTCCCAAATAAACTACGTTTCCATGATTTTGTTCCAAATCCATGAATTATGTAATGAATATCTATGTACTTTTTTCAAAAGGAAAATGTTAGAGATAAATGAAAATGTCCTTCTATTATAAGTTATATGGTTCGCTACTGACCCCCTATGAATCCTTAGAGGGTTAATAAAATTCATAGGGGGTGAGGCCGGAGGCCGAATCCCCTATGGATTTTATTCACCCTCTATGGTCTGTAGGGGTCAGTAGTTAACCATATAACGAATTTATCACACACTGGACTTTTTCTGCTGCGTTAAGTTGAAATATAAACAATGAAATACAACAATTGTAATAGATGATGTCACCATTAACGCGTCATGAACCCCCTATGAAATTTACTAACCTATGTTCTCATAGGGGGTCACCACGTGACGGCGTTAAACCAATCACTACATGTTATTTTACCAGCAGTGTTTTAATACATAAAAGCAACATTTCAATTTTTACAGTTTATTCATTTTTTATAATACATTGAAAAAAATTTTGCTGTGAATTGGCTAACTGATCTTTAAGATATTAGACATATAAAATTCAGAATGGAAATGGGGAATGTGTCAAAGAGACAACAACCCGACCAAATAAAAAACAACAGCAGAGGGTCACCAACAGGTCTTCAATGTAGCGAGAAATTCCCGCACCCGGAGGCGTCCTTCAGCTGGCCCCTAAACAAATATATACTAGTCCAGTGATAATGAACGCCATACTAATTTCCAAATTGTACACAAGAAACTAAAATTAAAATAATACAAGACTAACAAAGGCCTGAGGCTCCTGACTTTGGACAGGCGCAAAAATGCGGTGGGGTTAAACATGTTTGTGAGATCTCAACCCTCCCTCCTATACCTCTAACCAATGTAGAAAAGTAAACGCATAACAATACGCACATTAAAATTCAGTTCAAGAGAAGTCTGAGTCTGATGTCAGAAGATGTAACCAAAGAAAATAAACAAAATGACAATATGCCTTACCTCTGAGCATGTTGTTGCTCAGCCTCTGCTAACTGTGCCTGGAGCTGTTGTACTTGTTTATTGAGATCACAGTTATCTTCGTCCAGACGAGCCAATGATCTATCTAAGGATCCCTTTTCCATCAGTGAAGTGTTAGCGATCTCTTCTGTCTTCAGTTTTTCACGTTCAACCTAAAAACAATTCAAGTTATCAAAAATAAAAAATTCTGCAAAAGACAGTAAATGTTAAACCAAAATTATAAATTCTCACTAACATGCTATAAACTTGTATATCAGAGCCATTATCAAATGTAATTCAAGGCTAAACAGGCAACACAATGGCAAAAACTGTAAGTAAAACAGTCATAAATGTTCACACCTAGGTGTAGTAGCAGAGGTCTACAAGACATCACATAATTCATAAACCATTAGTTCAAGTACATATTTTTTTTTCTTAATAGCGGACTTAGTTTTCCAGTTAGAATGGATTTACAATTTTTGGGGCCCTTTATATCTTGCTCTTGTTGTGAGCAAAGGTTCTATGTTGAAGACCATGCTTAGACATATAATGGTTTTTCTTTGACAAATATTGACTTGGATGGAGAGTTGTCTCATTGGCACTCATACCACATCTTTTTATATTTATTAACTTTCTCCTTGCTATATTACTGACCTTATCTAAAGTTTTCCTGAGAGCAGATTTATCTTTCTCCAGTCTGATGTATGTTCTCTCCATCTCTGTTTTCTGTGTCTCAACAGTGGACAGATTACGAGATATATTTGAGATATGGTCCTGCATGTTCTGTTTATCCTGGGTTAGTTTCTGTACAATCTGGTTCAGTTCTTGTTCAGTTTCTGTTCTCTTAACAAGCACCTTAGGAAAGAGAAAGGTCATATGAATTAGTGATATGGTTCATAGGGAAGATTCTGTTAAGATATTGTGTATGGGTCAAAACAAACTTTTATGATATACTACTAAGTGGAGATAACTCATTGATAATGAAAGAGAAAGTGCAAATAAGTGAATAACACATTATCTTTTTTCATGTTATATATTTTTATATTTATATATTTGAGTCCAATCCTAATTAATCTCCGATGAATCCCTTTCCTTTTTTTAGAAATTTATTACAGAACCAAATAAAGTTTTTTTTATAGTTTTTCCAAAAACTTCAGTTGCCATATGGCTTCGAAAAATTTAAATCAGCATTTTGAAGAATCATATTTCATAACATTGATTTAAAAGAAATGAAAATTAATAAAAGATAGCACATTAAACAATTTTACTGTCAAACATAATGCTTATTTCAAATTCAGTTTAGTTTAGCGCAATTCTATCAAGTTAAAGCTAAACCATTCTATATTTATACTTACACCATGATTCTGACGGAGTTGACCTTCAACCTCTGCCCTTCTGACTTCACTTTCAGAACAGTCATTCTGTAATGTCTGTACACGTTCTAGGAGGTCGTAATTTTGTTTCTTGGCATCATTCAAAGCTTGTCTGAAAAAAATAGAGAGATTTAGGTTAGTCTTCTTTTATTACATTAACATCATAAACATATCTGATTACTTAAGCTAAAAACATTTAATAAAGTACTTATATAACATTAGAAGATAGTGTAAATTCAGAAATTATTGGGAGGTTTTTATTATTGCGAAAAATTTGACAGGATTATAATCGCAATAATTGAAACTTGCATTTTGAAATATTTAACATGAAATAAACAGGATTTTTCTCAATGTCGCTAAAATTAAAAACACATTTTAAACTTAATTGACAGAATCGCAATAATAAATGCACGCAATAATTTCTAAATTTACAGTATATGAATGAGGTCTTTTCAGGAAAATATATTTATGCCACTGGACTGATCGATCAATCATGACCATGGTGGACCAGTTTTTCAGACATCAGACATCAGAAATAGACCTTCTAACTTTTAGTCGTCCACAACATTTCTTTCTCTTGAGTTGAAAAGTTAAGAGTATCTGACCCTAAAACTTCTTGTTTCTAAAATTATTTTACATGTTAATTACTGACATACCTAGTGGAATCTAATCTTTCTTGCAGTACCCTACGATCATGTTCACTGCTGGTGAGTGCCCTCTGTAACTGTTGGATACGTTCCTGTAACTCATTAAGGGCAGCATTGTTGTCTGATAAGGACATGTTCAATGACTGTACCTGTTATCAAATAAAACAACAGATTAGCAAATTTTATGCAAAAAAAAAAAAATTTCCAAACACTTTCCATTTAAATAACTATATAACTTTTTTTGAATTTTATCATATGGTAACATTATTTTGTATTGCCAAAATTTAAACATTATAATTCATTCAATATTTTAAAACTTGGTTTATCAGGGGTGATAACTCAGATATTTTTGTTTTATTAAGTAATATTAAAAAAAAAAAAGTCTTATTTGACTGTAACAAGAACATGAAAGTGACCATATATTTTTTCTTATTTCTATAAGAGCCATTACCATTTTTATCACTTAATTTTCTATCTTTTCACACAAAAGTGCTTTTTCCATGTATAATCTCTACAAAACTGACAATTTGGCACACAAGTTTTAGTTTGAAAAATCACTGTGGCTCATACATTTTATTCTATTTTTCAAAATTGCACAACTTGCCTACATTTTGGCTTAATGAGAATAAATTCTATTGTTTTTAATTGAGACCCCACATCTACCTTAACAATAGATTATAGCCAATAATTTTGTAGACCAATTTGTTCTGAATGTACAAGTAACTGATATATACCTTGTCTTTCTGTTGAATACCATCCTCTTCAGTTTTAGCCAAGGTAAGAGACAATCTGTCTACAGTTAACTGTAAGGACTGGGCTTTGCTGTCAAGGTTTTGTATCTGTTTGTTCAGAGTTTCTACTCTGTCTGTCAGGACCTGTAAAAGAAAACAAAATACTTTAAAGTCCTATGAAACGAGTGACTGGTGAAAAATAATGGTATTCTAATTCTTGGACCAATGCAACCATCATAAACTTAGTCTTCTGTGCACTATTTTATGATTTTTTTCGCATAAATTTCGTATAATCGTCATTTTTTTTTTCAATCTGTCAGTGTTGTTGTGAAACATGGCAGGTAATTAAAGTTCATGTTTTGAAGCCGAAGTTTAACCATTGTCACCTGTTTGTCAACAATCAACAAAAAAGCATGGATATTCAGCACATGTTTAACATGTACAATCAGATAATAGTTCATTTTAAGGACATCCATGCGTATTGCGATCACCGGAAATTTTACGAGATGGGTCACACTAAGGTCACTTTGCATAAGGAAAATATGTCGGGGGAAGGAAGCAATGAAAATAAATAAATTAGAACAAATTAAAGAATTTTCTTCAGAAAAAAGTATATGTACATAAGTTTTATAATGAAAACTATCCATTGAGTTATAAAAAATATATGCATTATTATTTTTAATTTGAGGTTTCTTATGACTTTAGGGATAATTTTTTTCAAAAATGAATCACAAGATCTGATTCTTCAAATGTATAAATATGACTGTCTGATTCCAGTATCTATCCTACCTTTATAACTTCCACAGGAGGAATTCTAGCATCATTTTCTACAAGTACCATCTTAAACTTATCCGATTGGACATGCCTAAGTACTATATCTAATCCAGAATTCTCCTTACTAAAATCTTTCTTTTCATACCCGTACATTTCTTATTCTAAGGTATTTGATGATAAAATGTTCTCAGAACTATGAACATTTCAGATGACCAGATGTTGGAAAACCATAACAGGTCTTTTAAAGGGTATATTGTTTTACTATGTTACAATATTCAATTTTGATGAAACCAAGTTTGTAAACATGTTAGTGAAATATACAAAATCAATGTAATTTTTTATCTAAGTTAATGCAAACATATATATAAGGCTTTTTCGTTTTATTTTTTAATGTAGCTCCTATTCTGTACCCCAGGTTAAGGTTCTGCAGCCACCAGAAATTGACTTATTATTAAATATTCATGTCATTCTGTTTCTTACGTTCAATCAGTGAAAAGCCTTGTTACCTTTACAAAATCAATGTTGATTTAATCAATTAATTAATATCATGCATTTACAGAGGGAGTCAATACTATTACCAAGAATGTGCTTTTGTCAATTATCTTAAATTTATCAGTTCCCCAAAGTCACCATTCACAGTATATCCAATCAGTGCATGTGTCTGAAAATTTATGCTTAACCATTTTATTGTTTCAGATAGTGTATATAGTGGATAGCAATTGGTATCAGACAAAATGTACCTGTATTTTTTTTTACATTCCATTAAAATTTCCTATGTAATGTTTGTTGCAATATGAATAAAATTCATCATTACAGAAAGAACAAGATAGATAAACCTACCAGATTTTCTGTTTCTTTATCGTTCATCAACAGTTTGAACCTCTGTAAGTCACCCTCTAGAGATCTACGAGCTAGTTCTAGTTTAGTACATCTGTTCTCAGCATCTTCAAGACCCTGTCTTAAGTTACGTTTATCATCATCCAGTCTGCCCTCGTTAGCCTTCATCTTACTTATCTTCTCCAACTGTTGGCGTTTCTCTGTCTCTGCAGAGGTCAGGCTGCGCTCTAAAGCATTCATTTTATCTTGCATAATCTTGCGTTCCCTTTCATTGCGACGAATTGTCTCCTCTTGGAGCATCAAGGCGGTCTGGGCACTTGCAAGACGTCCATCAATACCACGTTTGTCTGTAATATGTAATAAATATTTTAAGTTATATTGCATTCTGCTCTAATGTTAAGTGCATTTAGAAAACAAGTACAGCTCCCCTTAAAGGCAGTTTAACCCTTGGTAGAAGGTATTTTACCTCAAACTAAAAGAAAAATTTGTTGTTTAATTGTCCTCATTACCCAAGGTATATTTACAGTATTGATGAGGGTTTAATTGAGATAATGAAAATATTGGTATTCATTTCATCTTCAGACTGTAGAATATTGCATTTAATATGAATTCTTTTTAAACAAAATATTTATAAATTGCTATTAAAATAATTTGGGCATTGTGATTCTATTTCAGTATCTTTCAAATCTTTCAACTTAAAAGTTTAAGTTGGGTTTTTTTTTTTCAGAATGAAACATCTTCAATTACTTTAAACTAAGTCATAATATAAATTCATCTAACAGAACAAAGGCTTCCATTCAATATTTAAAATACACAACTTATTTTTATTGACAAGCATTATCAAAGAACTTGAATACCATAATCAAGTACACAGCATCAAACTGTACTGAAATTGATAATAAAATCAATAGATCTTATAAACTACAGGTAGGTTACCTGTACAGGTATATATGATACTGAGAACAACAATAACCTTTAACATCCTTATCTATACAAGTCAGACTTTTAAATATGATGTTTAAAGTCAAAATATGTCCCAGGTTATATATGTACATGGAGCCTAAAATTATATTTCACTTTCAAATTTTACTTAGTTACCTGTTTTGTTAAAGAATGTAAATGGAGACAACACATTTTTTCTTTTATGGCCTTATGATGTAATAACATTCAATTAGCTCCTACTTATCCCTGTCTATTACACTGTAGGATGATTAACTTTGTATCATGTCCATACAGAGAAACAGACATGAAACTCATTTCAATTATCCTACAGTTGTCAATAACCGGACAATACCGGACTATTGTGTGGCTTACATATACAAATTATAGATTATTGTAGAAAAGAAAATATTTTTTAAAGTGCTTATTCAGCGGAATTACATTTGTTTTGATAAAGTTTTTAAAATGGATTTTATATTAAACACATATAAACATTCTGAATTCATCAAACAGGCATGAACATTTGGTTTTTGTTTTTGTTTTCTCCAGATTTAGTTTACTGCTAAATTAGCACATCAATATATTACTAGCAATCGTTTGTTCTGTTCGCAATTTTTTATTTATCAAATACTTTATATATGAAATAAAAAGAAATCTTGGTTTTTTAAATCAGAAATCTTAAATCATACATTAATGTTGTGAGGTATTTGATGAAATTTAACTTGAACATTAAAACAAAATAACAATGTAAATGAATTTATAAAGTAAACAAAAACTTGGAACTTTTTCAATATTGCCATCACAACTTAATTTCCATTGGTTGTTAAAGTTTCACCTTCCTATGAACCCTTATCAGACAATTTAATTGGGAAATACTCTAAACACACGTACCATTCTTGTAAGGAAGCGAGCTGGGGTTATCTGGTCCCAATGCATGTGTCATCAAACTACTAGGTAGAAGATATATCTTGTATGCCATTATAGCTCAACGATTAAAATCCCAAACACAATTAAACACAACTATCTATTAAATCCAAACATTTAATCCTTCAGGTGGATTGATACAATTATAAATATTTTAGCGTGAAAGTACAAAAAAATCACAAAATAGTATGAATGTATTTAAAACCACACAACTTTTATTTCACAGTTTACTACACATTTTTTACATTGACATTTCACATATTGTGGTTGGTGTAAATTTAAAGTTACGTTACTGTTACAAATTTAGGATATTGATTACGGACCACTGAGGACAGGTGAAGACTTGTCACCTTACTGGAGGGAATACACAACTACCTTAATCTTATAATAATACAACAAAAAGATCAAACCGCCTATTGTTATCTTAACAAGATAAACAGACCAACACTTTATTATACTAATCCCCTTTGCCAAAAGTATATGCAAGCTAATTATAAAATTTGTCAATTTGCCGAATTATACAAATTAGTTGACTCAGCGACTTTCATCGGAAAGAATAGTAATTTCAAGTCTGACAGGAATTACAAATATTTTTGACATAATTACTTTGAAACCTAGTCTTTTAATGAATACAAAAATTGAAAACCATATTGGTAAAACTAGTGTTCTAGAGAGCTGAACTTGAAAGAAACTGTTACAATAAAATGCTATGTGTGAATACTTTAAATGACCCTTTTACTACCAAAGTATCCCAAAGAATAAATTTTTCAAATATATAACAGGTCTGAATTTAAAAATTCAACATGTGTAACAAACATGAAAACACATTTTCTTTAAAAATTAATGTTTATTGTTATAAAACTCATTATAATATACTGAAAAGGATATACTTTAAAACTGTGAACAATAAAAGAATTAAAAATTCATCTGTTTCTAGTCCATTCATTTGTTTTTATCTAGTTTATATTGATATGTAAGGTGCCTTCAGGAATTAAATTGTTTTCAATTAACATTCTTTGAATGTTCTGTGTGATGATTCAGGGAATTAACCAATTTCAGTATCTAAATGTTTCAGAACAAGAAACTACTTGAAGAGATTCCAGTTCTGTTTCATAACAAGATTTACTACCATAACCTTATTAAGAAAAAAACAATACAAAAAGTATTAGCTAAATACTGATATACAAAAGCCAATATAATTTAAAATCATATATCAATGGCACCAAAAAAATAATTTTTTGTAGACCTAGAGTTTACTGCAACTTGTATAATAGTAATACAAGGCTAATGTCCGAAAATGACCAGTAGTTCATTACATAAATAGTGTTGATAAAATCAAATAATACACAAACAATTAAATATAAATCTGATTAAAATAAATCCAGTTGTGATTTCATTCTGATTAAAATAAATCCAGTTATGATTTTATTCTGATTAAAAGTTGACATAGGGCTCAACTTTCTCATCGGTATTTCCCACCAAGATTTAAACATAAATAATGCATTATTTAATCTTATTTAAAAACCTAATTTTGCTTTTTAATAACTTTGTGCATGAATTCTAATGCACCTGGGGCTGCATAGGAAGAAATCATACACTAAGAAACCTTATTTAATTTTGACATCGATTAAAAATGCACCCATGATATTGCTTATGTTTCATCATGCTCATGTTTACAAACAGGGGTCTGTTTACAAATAAAAGACTACTTTGTTGATGTTTGAGGTTTGAATGGTAGCATTTAATTTTATCAGAATAGAAGATCTGTGTTTTATGTTATGATCAATGAACAGACAAACTATCACAAATTTATCATATACTCAAACCGATGAACCTTGTAGCCAAAAAGATCAACAGTGTCAGACCACCCTAATTAATGGACCCAAAACTTCCATAAACTTTTTTTCTCAATTTGATTTGGACGATTTTAAAGTAGTTTTTTACAACACAGAGTAAATGAAGTTGATTTCACATCACCTGACAAACAGTCCCTAGGATAAAGTGTTCTACCTGCTCATCTTTTCAAACAGAAACTAACTTTGGGAAATAGTTCTAGTAAAAAATTCACCAACAAATTGTCTTCTAAATTGGCAAAAGATCTTTTACAGTTTGATATAATAAAGGTGTAAGCATTTAATAAAACATTTCTTTTCTTCAGTAATTGTATATTCCTAATGTGATCATGCTCTTGAAATTAAATGCAATCACTTCAAAGACTATTAAAAAACATTTTAACTCATACAGTATTTGCTTTTCACAAGTCTGTCAGCAGATATTCATCAAAAGTGGTCATTTAAAACTATTAAAATCCACTTCAAAAGTCATCAATTCACACCAGGGGAATACTTAAAAATGTTTAGTTCTGTTGAAAACATATCTGAAGTCATAGCTTTTAAAATGTTTGGCAAGAGTTATTTCCCTTTTATTAACAAATCTTGGCATTAGATCAGTTAAGCAGGAAAGTTTAGCACCAACCAAGACAGTGCATGTATTGGAATGAGATCAGTAGCACTAAACAAGACCAAACATTACTATAGAAGATTCATTTGAAAAAGAACAAGAGGCTGTCACAACGACAGCAAACCGGATTTATTAATATTTATTTGTGTCCTGGCAATATCACAAGAACCATTACTGATGAATGGTGAAAGTGAAAATCGTCAATATCAAATTTGGCCTCCATTTTGTCATCAGTATCAACATATTAAAATTTGAAATCTTAGATTGAATGGTTCATGAGTAAATGCAACAACGTGAATGGAAACACCATTTTACAATCTTTCAAGAACCATAACGCCTGAACGGTAAAAGTCAAAATCGTCATTATTGAACTTGACCTCTATTTTGTCATCAGTAACAACATATAAAAATTTCAAAAGCTTTGGTTGAATGGTTCATGATAAAATGCACGGACACGACTGGAAACACCATTTTTCAATCTTTCAAGAACCATAACTCCTGAACGGTAAAGGTCAAAATCGTCATTATTGAACTTGACTTCTATTTTGTCATCAGTTACAACATATTAAAATTTGGGAAGCTTTGGTAGAACAGTTCATGCATAAATGCACGGACACAACTGGAAACTCCATTTTTCAATCTTTCAAAAACCATAACTCCTGAACGGTAAAAGTCAAAATCGTCATTATTTAACTTGACCTCCATTTTGTCATCAGTAACAACATATTAAAATTTGGGAAGCTTTGGTAGAACAGTTCATGCGTAAATGCACGGACACGACTGAAAACTCCATTTTTCAATCTTTCAAGAACCATAACTCCTGAACGCCATTATTGAACTTGACCTTCATTTAGTTGTCAGTAACAACATATTAAAATTTTAAAAGCTTTGGCCGAACGGTTCATGAGTTAATGCACGGACAACATTTGATTGCCGCCCGCCCGACCGCCCGACTGCCCGACTGCCCGACCGCCCGGCCGCCCGCCGAGCATCCCCAAATCAATAACCGACATTTTTGTCACAAAAATCCGGTTAAAAATGATCTACTTTTTAATACATAAAACTTATATACTGTAAATTGGGAAATTATAGCCAGGTTTTTATTATTGCCTACAATGTGACAAGGTGAGTATTGCAATAATTTGAACTCACATTCAAATATCTATTACCTACATAAGTTATGCTGATTTTCCTGAACTGGCAATAAATAGTCTTACATTTTTGCCTATTCTTCAAAAATCGCAATAATAAATGCATGCATGTGTAATCATTTCTAAATTTACAGTATTTAATAATGAACTGTAAAAATATAAACTAACCTTCCTCTACATCTCCAAGAGATTTCTGTAATTGTTCTAAACGTCTCTCTACTCTGCCCTTCTCATCTTCTAATTCCTGAAGTTGTATTCCCATACTCTTTGTGTTGGCGAGAGCATCATCCTGCAAGGGAGACAATTCAATATGTTATTGCAGTTTTTGAATTCATTAATATGAAAATTTATAACATTCTCTTTTAGAAATCAGTGTAAGCTTATAAATAATCATTATCATTTAAGTGTTATTTTACCTTTTAAAATAAAACAAGGTTAAGGAAATTTAGAGAAAATTTTCCTTAAACTAAACAAACTTCCATTGTAACACATTATCACCTGATCACAAAAATATATGTTTTGCTTGTCACTGTTTTAAGATAATTGATTCAACCTACCCTTTCTCTCTCAGCATTTGCCAACTGTTGTACAAAGTCACGGAGAGCCATTCTGACAGCCTCTGGGTCTACATCAACAGCTGCCATTTCAAATCTGGAAGGTGACACTCCACGTGATGACACTCTGATTGGACTTCCTGCTCTATCAGGTGACCCAGTTCTTGGAATAGGACTACCTCTACCTTCAGTAGTGGTGGCATATGTATTCTCAAATCCTATGAATCAAAATCAAATAAATGAAGATACAACACAAATTTAACCATCAGTACTACATTTTCAAGTTACCTATTTAAATCTGCCCTTGTACAAATTAAGTTACCACAAGTAAACTGTAAAAGTAGTGAAATGCAAACATATAAATTGGCATAATCTTCCATGCTTGAATCTTGCTATCAAATAAAAAGAGCTTACTAAATTGACTTAAATTTATTTTCCAGTTCATTTTCTTGAGTATACTATTATAATCTATAACACAAACATCTTACAGAAGTAATATACATATTAATAATTCATATTAAATTTACCTTTAGCTGGAGAGTTTGGTCTGGACCGCCTTGGGCTGGTGGATCGGGACCTAACTGGACTGCGGGCTCTTGGCATTTCTTGTCTGAATCCAATGGTCCTTCTCAAACTTGACACAATGCTACTAAGTTTGAATTCGATGTCACGTTTAGCACCCTCTAGTCTGGCAAGGGTTGCTTCAAGGGCATTGACTCGTCCTTCGGCTCCACTCAACCTCAATTTCAATTCTTCATTCTCAGCACCTGTATTTTCAAGTTGGATTTCCAAGTTACGCCTTTGGTCCTCCATTTTCCTTTCAATTCTGCGGCTGTCTTCAAGTGCCATCTGGTAATCTTTCTCTTTCATTCTGCTCTCCTCAATAACTTCACCCATCTTACGCTGGGTGTTTGCAAGTTCCTTTCTGAGGGCTTCACGGCTGGCTTCTGTCTCAACCACCTAAAAAATAAATCACGGTAATAATTGGAATTGTAATTTTGTTAATAGCAGGCAGGGTCTTTATTGGTAAATTAATTTCTTGTACTGTAGCAATTTTAAAAGATTAAATAAATTGCCTCATACACATATTTCATACAGACTTTAAACACTGCTTGTAAAACAGAAACAGTTGGAAATTCAACAGAATCTGATACAAAGTCAGACATAGAGGAAATGTCTATGCAAATTATAGCAAATCAGCTAACTATATATTCTATGTGAAGAAAACAATCAATATGTAACTGTTTTCAGTCCTAGCTTGGACTCCAACTTAGTGAATTTTATTGATAAATTTGTAATCTGAAACAAATAATTTAAAAATAATGTGTCAGTATTTATTGAAAAGAAATCTATATTTCATAATCTAATTGATTCAAAGATTCCAGTGTTTCACAGAAACTCTCTGGTGGTGTATAATCTATAAAATTGAGAAATAACTCATTTACAGATAAATTACACAATATTAAACTACAAAAGGAGCCACAATTATATAATCTCAACAAAAAAGCAAGATGAAGTGCAGTTTGTTAGAATTTTTTTATTTATATTAATTCAAAACAGTTTGAATACATGTATTAGAAGGATGAAAAGTTGTTACAAATCTGATCTGAAGCCTTGAACCCTCGATCAGTCCAAATTAAAACATTATTTTCAAAGTTTAAAATTTTGAGAATCTACCAAATATTTAAAAACAAAGACAATAAGCCAATGCATAAAATTGAGAATGGAAATAGGGAATGTGCCAACGAGACAACAACCCGACCATAGAAAAAAACAACAGTTACAACAATACCTTTTGTTTGAGATCGAATGAAGTTCTCCTGGACTCTTCCTCTTTTTCTTCATCCCTAGCCACCCTGTTCTGCAGGTCTCCCACTTCCTTTCCTAGCTTGTTCCTCTCTCCGTCTAATTGTTTCACTTGACGACGTAGCTCTTGCAACTCACGACGTGCCTCAAGACGAGCTTTCTCAACTTCACGTAGACTGGCTCTTAAGTCACCTGCCTCTTTCTGAACATTCGCCTTCTGCTCATCCAATACTGCATAGAAAAATATTTCCAAGTCACAAAATATTATTAGCCTTCTTTCCCTTTTCAACAACTTTTTCTATTCAATACAATATATCAAGAGATTTCAGTCAAATATTATGCATTATTCTCTTTTCATATTTGCTAATGTGAACACTAATAAAATTAAATCCCAAGTTTACTTTATTTGAATAGAGATCTATAAACAAATTTTACTTTGTTGATATAACGCTTTCACTACAAAAGTGAAGGAGATTTAAAATGTTTAACGATATATAGAAAATCAAATAAATGTACATTAATTTTGACATTTTACAACTAAAATAAATATCATTTTAACGATTTATTAAATTTTCTTCAGAAACAAAAAATGCACTTTCAATAATAGATTGGTTCTTGGAACCAAAGAACTGTTTTATGAATTATTTACATTGATAAACCAAATATTGATTTTGTCAGCAAAATTACAACCATAATATAGTTTTATCACACACAATAAATTTCTATCTGGGAATATGTTATAGACATTAATTTCAAGTTTTCCTTTATATATCAAACTGAATATCTACAACTCTTGTTGAAATAAAGCTGATATCCGAAAATTCAAATAAATTAATTATGCTTCTCTCCCTTAAAATATCACTACTTTTCATAGAATTTTATATAATACTCAATTATAAATGAGAAGATGTGGTATGATTGTCAACTCTTCACAAGAGACCAAATGACACAGAAAATTTCAACTATAGGTCACTGTATGGCCTTCAACTATGAGCTATCCACTTGTCCCATTAAAATGGTCATAACTTCTATAAATTTTTCTATATTTGTACATACCTGCACATCTTTGTTTATTGTCCTGTAATGCTCTGTTCAGTTCAATCTTGTCAGCCTCGTTCCTCTTCACTGTATTTCTGAGTTCGTCAGCTGTCTTACTAATGGTGTCCTTCTCTCTCACTTCATCGTTTATATTGCGTTTAAGTTCAACAATGTCTTTTCTCATGAGATCTCTAGTTTCTTCTCCCTCTCTGATTTTACGATTAGCCTCGATAAGATCTCTACGAATATTGTCACGATTCTCCTCGACAAGTTTGAGTTGAGTTTTGAGTTCAGCCACCTCTCTAAGTGCTCCTTCTCTCTGTCTTTCCAGCTCTCTAATATTGTTTGTTAGATCCTTGCATTCCTTTTCATGGTTCATGCTGTAAAATAAATTAGAGATTATTTTTAAACTTTCCTTTTGAAAGATATTTGTTTAAACTTTCAGCCAAATATATAACAATGCATTTTTAAGGCAAAATATGTCATCGTAATTTGAAAAAAAAACTAGATAATTACTTGAACTACTTGAACTATATGAAGGGTGAATTTTTTACTTAATAATTTACAAGGATAAAGATTGCAAGAAAACAAATTTTATTTGAATCAAAACCATGAATATTCCTAGCAACATATTTTTCACTTATCAACTTACCAAGTTTCATCAAACTGGCTACGGAAATTCTTCAATTCACTGCCGAGACCGTTAATGGTAGTCCTATCTTGTTCTTGTTTGGCATAGTAATCCCGTTTTAGTCTCTCATACTCCACATTAGCATTGGCCAGATCCATGGTCAGATTGTTATTCTTCTCTCCAAGAGTACTCTTCTCTTGTTCCAATAATGACATTGTCTAAAATACAGAAATAATGATATTGTCTAAAAAAACAGAAATAATGACATTGTCTATATCACATAAAAAATATCAATATACTAAACCAAGACACAATTTGAAAGGTATTCATGATCAGGTTGAATTACTGTGAATAGATTAGTAAATAACCATACGAAATTAAGTTTCTGTATATAGGTTTAATCATTCTTTACTGATTTTTTTAGCTGTAATGCAATAAACAATCTAATTCTGATGAGCCAAATATTTAAGGCGACTTTTTCATGAGTAGAAAAATAACACAGATGTAATAACTCATGATTACGTAAACTTTGAAACTCTTATAAATATAGATACATAAATAAAATAAACAAATAGCGTAGACCATACTCCTTTGTATGCAAGTACCTGTTGTTTGTCATTTTCAGCCATCATAAGAGAGTTATCCCTGTCTCTCTGTAAAGCAGCAAGTTCCTCCATGAGTTCCTCTCTCATTCTATCAAACTTATTGTTAGACTCTTCTTTCTCCATGTTATACTGTGTGATCATCTCTTCTCTCTGAGACTCAAACTCAGCTCTCTGGTTATCCTAATAACACAAATATTATGTCATAATTATATCCCAGTAAAACATAAATCTTATCTGTCATAATCCATTTTTATAACTACTTAATACATTATCATTTATTTGTTCTGTGATTTACATCAAATTTTAAGTATTTTTTTTAAAGTTTTTCTATAAATATTTACTTTACATTTGTAAAATTTTCACATCACACGAATACTGGTTACATCATTGATTCACGGAAAACAAGAGATAAGTTAAATGAAATTCTTTAAAATCAAAGTAAATCTATATTTAGAAGTAATATTGAAACATATTTCCTGTATATATATAGCTTACAATGTTACTCACATATATGTAGCTAGAAACCTAGTCTGGATTTAATTCATGGATGTTCTCTAAAGCCGCTACTTGTAAAATTTCATAAAATATACTACATCTATATGACTTTATATTGATTCTGCTTATCAAAATATGAAATCAGTTAGACTTACTCTTTCTCTGCTGAGACGATCAACATCATCTTCATGAGCCTGTTTCTCCTGTGTGATTGCCATCTGCATGTCACGCTCCAGTTGAGCCAGACGACGGTTCAGGTCCTCTCTCTGGAAGTCAAACTTCTCATTGTCAGCATCCTTCTCCTTACAAAGACGGTTGATTTCAGCTGAAATTTAGAAAACAAATAAATAACATCTCTATTTCTACTTTTATTTGGATTTTTTGTACCAATTTTTCAATCTTAACATTATTTCAAAAACAATATCTATGTTCTGATATTTATAAATATTTTTTCCAAGACAGAATTCTAACGGCCATTTCCATCCTTAAGCAAACTATAATTTTCTTTTTCATCCATTATCTGTACATCTACACTTACTTAATACTACTTCAATATAACGAAATTGATGAAACCAAAGTGCTAATTGACATTGGAAAACTGACAATCTGATCAATAATATTATCAGCTTTCTGTATGAAAAAATATATTCCTTTTTTAGACCTTTATGAAAGCAATTAATGTACTAAACTCTTAAGTGTGTCCATGTGCATAAATTACTTTCAAAAACATGAAACAATAAATACAATAAAAACATTTATTAGGCTAATGAAATGAATTCACACAACACAATAGTTCAATACTATTCAATAAACAAATTTAAGAATGACCAATATAGAAATTCAAAAATTGTTAATACATAAGAATTAACCCTAAACCAGTAGAGAAAGTATTGAAATACCCAAAAGTAAAAATGGGCACGGGTGGGCGGGTTAAAAAATGTTCTCAAAACTACCAAAATGTGTTGATCGACGCTTCAACTCAAATTTCAAAAATAATATATAATAAGAACTAAGTGTTTACCGTGTGAAAGCAAATCTTTGAGTGATGTAAAAAGGTATGTTATTTAACAGGTAAACGAAAGTGAGTAGAATTCAACTAACAAACCAATAAAAAAAAGTTATGACAAATTCAGTATGACGAAAAGAATATAGCATTTAAATAAATAAATTCCTTAGGAACAGACAAATAATAACTCTAGCAAAAATATAAATTTTTTCTCAGTAATTAATCATTTTTATCGAAATAAAAATTTCCAATTATAATTTTCTAGATTTTTTTTTAAGACAAGTATCCGTCAAAATAATTTGAAATTTTGTCATCATGGTATTTCATACATTTTTAAAGGTTGACAAAAATATATATGTATAAGAAAATTACATTGTAGGTTTTCTTTCCTGATGATCAACTCTTGGTTTTCTCCCTCCAACTGTTCCTTGCGGACCTCCAATTGGCGAGCTTGTTCCTGGACTTCATAAAGGGCACTTTCAAGGGCATCCTTATCTGCCTTTAAAGTGGAGATAACTTCACTCTGGTGACGATTTTCCCTCTCAGTGTCAGTGACCTGAACAATCAGTTCACCCTTCTCTTGTGTGAGTCTCTCCTTCTCAATAGCAATACGTTTGAGGTTGGTATTAACCCTCTCCATTTCTTTCCTGACAGACACCAATTCTTCAGCCAATGCTTGTTTATGTCTTGCAACCTACAGGGAAAATATCAGATGATATATATATATATATATAATTTAATTTTGGATGTAATGCGTCTTTTGATTGGCTGACATTATTTTGTTATGAGCCCATAGACATAATTTAGTCATGTGACCGTGACGTCATCAACGTTTTTCCATGGTTTTCTACGGTTTAAAATGGAATTTAGAATTAAATTATAAGAAATAACTGTAATATTTTTTCTGTCTATGAAGAAATAACATAAAAAATGTGGTGCACACTGTTAAATAACCCGCTACGCGCGTTATTCAGTGTGCACCACATTTTTTATGTTTTTTCTTCATAGACAAAAAATATTACAGTCATTCCTTAAATAGACTTCAATTAATTTCTAATTTAACATTCTTTCTCATATAAAATGCAGGAACCCTTCATTAATTTTAATATTTGTGTTTCAGCTATTTACTGTATTTCTAACAACTGATTCCTTTACTTTGACAGTAACGCAAGTGTAATTTTCTAGAAACCAACACAGGGAAATTATTCTGTTCGGACTGAAAATAATGGTGTTAAAATTGGAAGAGATTTGATAAAGCTTAAATTGATTTTCCTTTTGACAAAATAACGGTAATATGAAAATTTCTAGTTGAAATCGTTCATTTAAAGTTGATCATTGCATTGTCCTACTTTTAAAATGATGACACATAATAATCTTACTCCGAACATAATAAAATAAAACCACAAAAAAAGAGACAAGCCTATCTATACAGGTTTACGTACACAGTTGAGTTGTTCTGTAGTTTCTCCTTTTTCTCTATGTATAGCAGTGATTTCTTCTTCTAATTGTTGTCTTGTCATCTCACTCAGTTCTAATGTCTGGTTCAGTCCTGTTGAAAAAAGGGAATATTATTAAACATCTACATTAACATAAATAATAGGCAAGATTGTGAACATGTCAAATGTTTCTTTTCATATTCATCAAGAATTTTTCTTCAAACATAACAATTAACTTATGGAATCTATCGTGTATATTTTTATTATCTAAATGACAAGTTTATATCAGATCATCAAGATAATTGTCAAATAACAACCATGTGACATTTTAAACAATTACTTACCCATTTTCTCTGTATCAAGATCCATCTTCTCCTGCTCTACACGGACCAATTCTTCTCTGATTCCACATCTCTCCTGTTCTAACATGGATTTCTCTCCCTGTAGTGAGGCCTTCTCATTCTCTAGCTATAAACATTAAAGAAACATGAAAATCATACATAGTTAGTTTATTAAAATGTAGGTTTGAAACTTCAGTCAGCAAGAATTTATGTGAAACAACCAAAACAAAAACAATTTTATAATCCTTATTTTATTTAGACTCATACTCCATGAACAATAATACTTTAAATGGCACATATCACTTTATTCCAATCTTTTCAAGCATACTGTCAGTTTCATTAATTTATTGCTTAACATGCTTATTATTTGGAATTCCTATAATTACAATAATTCATTATGCTTTTCTGTCCATTTTTCAATAATCACATTAATGAATGCATGCTAAAATTTCTGAAATTACAGTAAACAAAAGTTTACAAGTAAAAGAGAAATTTTCATTGAATAACCTCCCTTTCTTACAACAGTCAACTAAAGTTTAGACAAATATCTGATAGCTATAACTTACCATAATAATCATCTTGTTAAGTTCAATCTTGTCCTGACCTAGACCTTCATTCAGTTGTTGCATCTTGTGTAAGGCGTCTCTAAGACCAGCCTCTTCTGTCTTGGCTCTGTTTATTTCAAGTTCAAGGTCAGACTTCTGAACTTCAGATTTAGTTAATGCATCACCTTAAATAGAAAAGATGAAGAAAATATGAAAATCAAATCCATTTTACTTTTGTTTGCATGCATGTGTTTTAGGATTATGAACCAGATACATGTATGCAAACAACAAATTATATTTTTTCATTTGATTCTTTTTTTCTTCTATCCTGCTTTCCAAAGCACTCTCCCAAAAGCCAATTAATTGATATTCCACTTTTCATTTGAATACCATTATAAATATGATTTGAAATTAACCATCAAAAATATTATATTCACAATTCAATATCAACTTACTGACTTCAGCCTTCTGTTGTTCAAGAACCTCCTTGTCCAAAAGTGCCCTGTTGAGAGCCTCTTTAGTTCCAACAAGCTCCTCCTTAATACTGCTGACTTTGTGTTCTAACTGGTCAATGACTCTGTGACTGAAATATAAGAAATGAAAATGAAAATTTTGTTATAACTGTATTTATCATCCAAACATTGCAAATACTCTGAAGTATGAATTAATTTATTTTATTTTATGTTCAACACTTATGATACATGTACTGTGTGAAGGGTGTCCTCTTATGAATTGTGCCATCTTGTTTCTGGTGTACTGAATCTTTTTACACACATGTATATTGTGCAGGGAATTCTATGTTCACACAGAAGTTAGTACTCCAAAAACATGAAAGCACACATTATAAAGTACACCAATCACACAAATAGCACAAATTTATACAAAAAAATAGAAAAAAAATTATTAAAAAAAAGATACAGCTAACACCATCTGTCATGTAATTTTAAAAACATTAATTTACTTAAATACACAAATCTAATCAGAACCTACATCTGACAGATAATGAATTCTGTACAAATGAAAAATAAAGCGATCAATCAGAAGAAAAGACTTATTAATCTATGACTATGTCACACCATTAGTACACAATGTATCTGGCTTTAAGGTAAATCCCATTCTGTATTAGACAATGAACGTAATGAATTAATAGTCAAACGGACACAAGGGATGATCTATTACACTTTTTAAATCCTAAAGTCAATAAAATTAATTGTTCAAATTTTGCCAAATCATCAATAACACAAAATTGATTAGAAATACCCCTTTTGAAATTCTCTTTCAATTCCAATGAATATTAATGATGCTTTGTGATAAAATGCCTAATATTTAGATATCATGAATATTTTATATTTCCTTTTGGTTTAAAAAATACAACATCGAAAAGTACATGTTACTGAATTTATTTAATCAAAATCAAAGGTTAAATTGTGCTATCATGCAATACTGACACTGTATCATCCAGTGTTGTAAATTCTCTTTACATGTTAAAAGTATTAAATGATAAATTATACAATCAAATTTCACATCACAACATCATATTATATTCAAAATAAGTTTGTGTTTTTCTCTACAGTATCAGGTAACAGTAATTTAGCTGTCAAAATACCGAAACTGATACCACTGAAATTTAAATCTTTTTAACATGTTTAAACATTGGGCTTCATATTTTCACTTGTTTTGTCAATTGGAATCTTTCAAAATGAAAATATCCTTAACTTTTTGAAAACCTCCAAGATGAGTCTAAAACAAGAATGTGTCTAAAGTACACGGATGCCCCACTCCCACTATCATTTTCCATGTTCAATGGACCGTGAAATTGGATAAAAAATATAATTAGGCATATTGGATAAAAAATATAATTAGGCATTAAAATTAGAAAGATAATATCATAGGGAACATTTGTACTAAGTTTCAAGTTGATTGGACTTCAACTTCATCAAAAACTACCTTGACCAAAAACTTTAACCTGAAACATGCACTTTCATTTTCTATGTTCAGTGGACCGTGAAATTGGGGTCAAAAGTTTAATTTGGCTTTAAAATTAGAAAGATCATATCATAAGGAACATGTGTACTAAGTTTCAAGTTGATTGGACTTCAACTTCATCAAAAACTACCTTGACCAAAAACTTTAACCTGAAGCGGGACAGACGGACGAACGAACGGACGCACAGACCAGAAAACATAATGCCCCTCTACTATCGTAGGTGGGGCATAAAAAAGACTATTTTTTGTATTTTTTATTGGTCTTTGACCTAAAAGCACAGAACAAACAGTGGTACATTGACAGAATGAACTTGAGTCTCAGTTACCTATCAAAACCTGGAACCTACTATTTGGCAGCTCATTTCATTCTGTCTATTTTTTGAAACCCTTTTAAAATGCCTGTACCTGTGACTCTTACCCTTTCAAAAAGAAATTCCAGATCTATATTTTTTCTGCTTCTCTGCTACATTATTTCTTATAATTTGCCTTTCCTTTTTATTATCTCATTTTTTGTAGTCAACCATTTATTGATATCAATTATTCTGAGTTCCCTTTTTGTGCCCCTAATTCTATTATCTAATTTTTCTTACCATCTATCATTCTCCTTAAGTTGCCTCTCCTTGTCTTTAGTAACGTCCTCTTTGTCCTCCTCAATGTTGTCCCTCTGTCTCTGTAGTTCCGTGTTGGCAGCCTGGAGTTTTTCGTTCTCCATCTGAAGCCCTTCTACTTGTTCGTTCATTTCATAACGAACTTTCTCTAGCTGTGACTTCTCATTTCCTGTTAAGTTTAGAGAATTCCTGAGCCTGTCTCTCTCTCTAGAGGTATCATCTTTGTCTCTTTTCCTACAATGCAAAAGATTCATGTCATTCTTTCAATGTTATAACAGACTGATTAAAAATTTCATTTTAAAGACCAAACAGCCTATTATTTATGCGCATCAGCTAACGCAACTTGGTAGTGACATAAAAGCTCTATGACGTTGTTTCTAGCAATGGAAAAACGTCAAATTATAACGTCCGATTTCGCGTTTTTCACGGATTCCAACATGGTGTACGGTACGTCTCCCAAGAAAAAATATTTTATTCCTCATATCATGCAACACCTTCACACAAAATTTGAAGGAAAAATCACTGATAGAAATGAATAGGCTGTTTGGTCTTTAATGTAGCATAAGCTGCACATCAATTTTTTTCCCTAAAGTTTTCAAATTAAGGAACATTGAAACAGTACCTATTTTATCATTAATTTGTAGCAATACACCAATTTTAGGGTTATTTTTTATGACAGAGTAATTACACTGGTTGACCTGAGGTAAATAAAAGTAAATAATATCATTGATCAATTGGTTCTTACTCTGTCATAATAAGATATACTGTACACTGAAACATAGAAGATTTACGGGAAAGTACACAAATTCGAAAGTCATCGTTTATCAATTGATTTGAAAATGAAAACAAACTCGATAGTCATCGTTTATCAATTATTTTGAAAATGAAAGCAAACTTACGATAAGTCCAGATCCTCTTTCAGGTTGATAATCTGCATTTCCAGTCTACGTCTCTCATTTTCCACATCATCCAGGTTCTTTCTCATCTGTCCATTATGATCCTTACTGGCTATCAACTTAGCTCTCAGTTCTGATACCTGGAGTTGACGTTTGTTTAAGGCTGCTTGGACAGCGGAGAAAGTAGCATCGGCAAAGGCAGGAGACCTTGACCTAGCCATGGGAGATTTGGATCTGTTTCTTAGAATTGGTGACCTTGCCCTGGCAGTTGGTGACATTGACCTATTTCTTGAAGGTGATACTGATCGTCTTCCTCCTTCAGCATCAAGTTCATCAGCGTCATTGATAACAGCTTCAGCAATGTTTCTAAGAGCCTCATGAATGACATCTGTTTCTTCACGGTACTGACGGGAAGATTCAGTTTCGGGAAGATCATAACTGCGCTGTTCACCAAGACGTGTCTCCAAGTTGTTGATGTTACGTTGAAGATTGCTGATGGTTTTGTTATGTTCTTCAGCCTGAATCTTCAATTTCTCATTCAACATTGTCAACTCATTGACCCTGCAATAATAAATATTGTTAGATAGAAATTGTCTCATCTCACTACCCTCTAGTTGTCTTGGTTTTTTCATTAAAATTTAGTTTTCATATGAATTTTTTAATATTTAAATCCTACTGTTCATCTTACTGTCAGATTTGTTTTCTCTTTCTATATGAATGAAATATCTGATTTTGAAAAAATACTATATTTGTTTGACAAAGAATCAAGTACAAAAAAATATTCAAATATGCAGAAAATTTAAATATTCTGAAGCTAAAAATATACAATGTAAGCATTCTACATAGTTTCATATAATCTGATAAATATGGGTAACAAACTACCTCTATAATGTAAATAATATTTTAAATATTGATATAAAACTAAAGATTATCCAACAATGAAATCTTAAAATTATTTCAATTATTTCAAACTGCTGATTTGAGTAAAAATGCTTTTTTAATATCTTGCCATTCAGTGATACTCGAAAAGATGTTTTGCTAGAAGATGTTTTTCTTTTAATACATTAATGTGGGTAAATTTATTCTTGATGGTAGGTCTATGTCGATTTTTGTCCAAAAAGTCATAATCTGTGATTGTGTGTCAAATATATCAAATTTGATACATTTATTGCATCAAGTCTGACATTTACCAATAACTTACTTTGGCAACTATAAGAATCAAATAAATCCTCTTTTATACCTCCTCATTTGTAATACTTTACTCAAAATAGTGTTTAATAAAATTTTGAAAATTCTATTATGAATCGAATATTAAAAAGTATATATTGGATGAATATTTCATATACAAATTAACAAATAGCAGTAAGTTTGTTCCAACATTCAGGGACAAAGCAACTGTATAATAGCTGACCAACTAATGTACAATTCGTGCAAATTAAGATGATAAGCAGTTTGATCTTAAAACACTAGTTACCAGAAAAATTGTTTAAAACTTTTTGGCAGTATAAAACTTTGGCAATCATGTCTAAAAGTAATCAAGTAAAAATTTCTTTTTTTTGCATCTTTTTAGAAAAGTGGAAAACAATTGAGAATCAAAACACTGCATATCACCTTTTAGTACATGATATATTAATTTATAGGACAATTGTTTAATTGCTTTTTTACCGTGTCTGATTTTCTACAGAAATCTTTTCATAAACATATCTGAAAATGAGGTTTGTAAAATATATATATGTGCAATACACACATTGAGAAAATCCATTTTCCAATATCATGTTGATAGAAATCTTTAAATCATGAATTAAAATGATAGTATTTAACACTGTCTTTTGCACTATTAAATATTATATTCACTTTTTTCTATACATATTATGTAACTTGATCAATACACATTTCAATTCAAAAATAGTATTTGCCCAATTATGATTTCTTTGGTTGATATTTCATACAATGTATTTGAATAAAACCAATGTGAATCTTTTATGCTATTTATGAACAGGATGCATTTACAAATCTTACAAATAATTTTTACAAGATATATTTGTTAAAATGTAGGCTCTCCAAATTTACACAGAATGATTTATTTTAAAAGAATCGGTCATTACAAAAGACAGTGTTAGATATAAGAATTGATATATGGTTTTTGAATAGAGATCTCAATGTTCAAGACATATTTTAAAATACTAGATGAATTGAATGTATAAGAACCAAATGAAACTATTCCAGTGGAGAACTCATCAAACTAGCAATGACGAATTCTATGAACTGCTGACAGAATTTAAATACTTACTTGGAGTTGAGTTCAGCACTATGAGTATCATAGCGAGACTGAAGTTCTCCTATCTCCCTGTTCTTATCTCTAAGTTGGTTCTCAAGAGACATTCTTTCCTGTTTTTCCCGATCCAGCAGAACCGAAAGTTGTGTATCTGAGCTTCTCTGGTTGGCACTCAGGTTGAGACAGGCAGAGTGCATGCTCCTTGATGCCTTGGTGACATCAGAACGAAGATGAGACATGTCACGTTCTGTTGCTGTCTTCAACTCACCGAAACTGCGACGGAAAGCTACAACTTCCCGCCACAATGAGAGGAGGCGTCCATGCTCATTGCTGAAGTATTCATTAAATGACTGAAAAAATAATACGTAAACAAATAAAAATGAAACAAAGGCAAAATAAATAAAATTCATTAATTTTCTAAAATTACTCCCAAACTTTTCAAAGATGCTGTATTTATATTTCATGAATGGAGACACCACATGTCAGAACAAAAGTATAACAAGTGTCCAATGGACAAAATGAAGTCTAATTCTTTTACTAATTGATAATTAAGCCACATATTATCTACATTTTCATTAGATAAGGAGTATAGGGGAGGAATGTAGTGTTGTTAAATAATTACCTGTTCCTCCTCTCTCCATTCTGCTTCCTTGCCTTCTAGTTCTTCCCTAGCTCTCTGCCAATCGTTGGTCAGCTTGTGGATATCATTAGTGAGGGACTGGTTGGCTGCCGTTGCTTGATCCAGCTGCTCTCTGAGCATAGAATTTACATGGGCCAAGCTGGCACTCCTAAAATGAGGAATAATTGCAATTTTAAATAGAGTCAGTGTATAACTATTTTCAAGGTTATCTTAAAGGGAGATCAGAATGTAATGCATTTGATTGTAAATTTTATAAAGGTCTTGCATTGGTTTTTTTCCAATGAGATTAATGATTGTTTGTTGTTTTATGTTCAGTGGCAAATATTTCATGCATGACCAGGACAATTTTTTAAAGAAAAAGAAAGCACCTGCAACATAACACACAATCTAAACCCTTTTAACAAACTTGAATGGAACAGACTGCTTTACTTCATCTCATTTCTAGTAAATACAATATTTTTGGTAAAAAAAAACCCAACAGAAATACTTAATTGTGAGTATTGAAAGTTATATGAATTATTTTGTACTTTCCAAACCTGTATTAGTATTTTGTTTGACTCATAAATATTCAATATCATTACTTATTTAAACTGCAACAGTATACCTTAGCAACACAAACCATAAAAAAAAGGTTAAAGAATGCATAACTAATAAAGAATAAAAATTAAACCTTCTCTTTCATAAATGTTACATAACTTAAAGTTTAGTATACAATTGAATTTTGAATATATTTCTCTTTCAACTTTCAGTTTTCTAACTATTAAATATTTCAAACCAATTATATTACTGATCAATTATTCAGTTTTTTAGTACATTTTTATGCATTATTAACATTAAAAATGATTTAAAATGCAATGGCTTATTGTGTTACAACCAGCTTATTAGGTTTAAATTTTACATGCCCAATGACTTATACAGCATTGTGTATAGACATGTCTTGTAGTTAATACTGTAACTATGTGAAACATAAAGTTTCATGTAGCCCTTGTGTAAAAATTCACTTTTTCGTAAAATAATGTCACATAAATTCAATGTGTAAATCGTGTATATATTTGAATCAAAACGATAGTTTCGGATATCAATATCATTTCAATGCTTTAAATTTTATATATTAATACTTTTGTCCTGAATAATTTTTGGTTAAGGCTATACATGGTTTGGATTTATCCAATGCAATAAAGATCAATTTTATCTATCGTAACCATTTAAGCAAGTAACAAACTGGTGTGTGTGTGTGAATAATATTTGTTATCATGGAGGGCTATTATCTTTCCCTGATAGTATAAGCAAGCATCTACTTTTTGTTTTAAAATTTTAATAATATATATATTAAACTAACTGCACCAATTCTCATTCACTTAAAAAAATTTCTTAAAAATTCATGCAGGAAATATTTATTTAAAATCCTTGTGATATGAATTATGAATCATCAATGCATTTCAATTTAAAGCATATTCATGTATAAGAATAGGCATGCAACATGTTCAATCTGATCTTTGATCATTTCCGTGTGAAGAAATATTTTATGTTGATCAGTAATGTATAACCAAGGTATCTTAAGGGCATTCTATCCCTACTGCATATTTGCATTGATCTTAAATTCTCACTTTTCGAAGAACGTTGAAGCTAACTTATTTGTAATGATTTCAAATTAGGCTGTTAGTTTCCTCGTTTGAATTTTTTTACATTTGTGATTTCATGTATTTGCTCATTGTTGAAGGATGTACATTGACCTATAGCTGTTAATTTCTGTGTCATTTGGTCTCATGTGGAAGTTGTCTCATTGGCAATCATACCACATCTTCTTTTTTATATCATTCATATCATTTTAGGAGTCACTATACATCCTCGGACTACTGACCTCTGCTGTTCCTCTTCTAACTTGATCAAAGCTGATTCGTGATCCATGTTGTTTTCTGCTTCCTGACGGAGGCGACTTTCACTGTCTAAACCCTTATGATAGGAGTCTTGTTGAGATTGTAACTAAAATATAGACATATTCATAAATACTATTGTCTACATTGTTAATAGGGTACTACAGGCAGAGGCGGATCCAGCCATTTCCAAAAGGGGGAGGGTTCCAACCATATGTCCCTTATCAAATGCATTGAGATCGTCCAAAAAAGGGGTGCCAATCCCCCTACATCACCCGTTTTTCCCTTCTGGATCCACCACTGTACAGGAGATGTTCACTATCAACTGAAACTTGCTAACTTTTAAAGATTTGGAAGAACACAGATTCTTATGTTTACAAGGCCATCTTTTAATTTAAGATGTAAAATGGTTATTTCTTTAGTATTTTATTAATCCTTAACAATGGAACTTAAATGTAATTTTATTTTTTTTGAAAGAAAGCACAGAAACCAGGTTTAACTTTACAATTATTGTCCTTCCTACCTTATAAGATTTATTTCTACGAAGCATTGTTTTAGCACTATAAGTTTTACGTATTCTATAATCGTTAGATTCTCCTGTTAACACATCCTGATCCTGTTCCGAGGATTCTGCCATTTTTGAATTATACTCTAAAGTTTCTATATCCCTAAATAAAGTCGGATTCAATTTTTTAAAAGATGAGTTAATTTAGATAACTGTCCTTAAATCAACTCCATAAGTCAGGACGGACAAGGAAACTCCACAGCACAAACAGATAATACTTGTTTAACCAGTCCCACAAAACGACACTTTCCATTCATTAATTTCACTTTGTGCTTTCTCAGTTAGATATTGCAATATCACATCATATCGTGAAATGATGCATTAAGTGATTGCAAAAGGTGCCTTTCAATGACGATCAAGCGATGATGTTTGACTTTACGACAAATCTCCTTTTAATGGGATCAAAGTTAAAAACATATAGGTATAACAGAATACACCTTTGTATTTAGAAGCTCAATAAAATTCATCTCGGCTGAGAGTGACAATAATAATAATATTACCATATAAACGGAATTAATTTGAGTCATGAAAAGCTAAGTCAATTTTGTTATATAAATAATCTAACAAAGTTATTGAAAATGGATTAAAATAAACATTTATTTAAACTGGTAAACAAAATTTACAAAAGTGACTTTTATTGTGAAATGAATGTGACGATGTGAATTGTCCATTGCTCCTGACCTTGAATAGAAAACTTGCGTTTAATGGCCAAAAACCATTAAAAGAAAATGAAGTTTAATTAGATTTGTTTAAACGGTGGGATATGAAAATATTAAATGTTTTCCTTTTAAATTTTTTTTAATTTCAGTTAAATAATTTGTTCCTAATAAACATTTAAACAAAATTTCCCAAATAAAATCAAATACATATTAATTCAAGATATAACTTGTTAATGTGCGATAAAGGGGTATTTGAAACTTATTGAATTTCATGCTGGAACTATTACTTGTAGACAAATTTTTATGTTTAGAGATTAAAAGTATATTTCTTGTAGACAAATCATCATTATACTGTAGTTTTTGACAGTTTCAGAACGAAGTTCGTTTGTTATTTTAAGCAGCTGAGATTTGGGGATGCAACCACCCTATGCACATCCTATTTTTATCTTTGAAATTCAAGTCAAACCCAGCTCCTGTTCCAAAACAAAACTTAATTTATTTTGGAGAAAATAGCCTAAACACTCTTTAAAGAGGTTTATTTGAAACTGAGATAAAGAATATATACAAATAGGTTCACAACAGTTTTTATTTTGAATTACTACATTGATTTCTTAAATAAATTTCTGAGTATCAACACTGAGGTCAAGATACTAGCTAACCCTAGCTAGTAAATTTTGTGTTTTTCCTTAAGTTCTTTGATCTCATTTAAAACATGTATGATTTCAAGGCTATAATTTGTTTTCTTACATTGTAGACTCAAGCTGCAGCTGAGTGTATAAATCTTAACATGAATATATGACTTAAAATCAATGTCGTTTGAAGTGAAAAAACCTAACAATTGTATAAATATCAATTCAAACAAACTGTGTATTTCGTTATATAATGTCTTATTATTTAGAGCACAATGCCTCAGCTGGGTCATTAAATACATACATGTATCAACTCATAACTTAATTTGGTTATGTAAAGAAAATTTATACTGAGTAAACAAGTTAATTATTTGAAGTTTAATGAAAAGAAAATTACTTAAAATTGATTTTAACTCCATAAACATGATAAAATGTTTACTATTCCATATTGATTAAATACCAGAAACTGTAAGGAGAAAATTTTTAGTTACTACAATATAAACTGAAAGTATGCTTCATTGAGATCGTTGTTATCAGAATATCCTGATTTTCTTTTTCTTTTTCTTTTTTTATCATTGAGTCAGAAGTAAATGGAATTTAATTGTATATTCAGTGTAAATTTTTTAAGTGAATAGTTGTTATACTGTCTTTATTTTGCTATTTTTTTTAATTTTCTCAACCAAACTTTTTTTATATAAGCAATGCATTTAAGACTGATTAAAATATGTTATCCTTCTGTAACAAACAAATTTTACATGTATGTAATACATAAAAGCAAATACTATCTACATCAACATTACAACAAACAACACACACAGGCAAACACAACAAACTCTTCATAAATGACAAATTCAGAAAACAAAAATAAGATTTGTATCTTTTTTCCGATAATGAAATGCTCTTTTCCTGAATTTGTCATCTTTGAAGAAAACAACACACAACACATAGTGATCAGATACAACAATGATCTACAGGCATTTTGTGAGAGTTTAGTAACGTGCTATTTAGTGACAAGAATTGGAAAACCCCTTTTTGTTATCTCTTCCTCCTCCCCTTCCTAAGATTTAAAATAACTCTTTTTTTTTTATAGCTTTTCAAGGACTCATTTTCCTTATACCATGTGCAAATATATACACAGACCTAAAGTAAACGATGTCTTAAGACTTTTTCAACAGTTATTGAGTTGTACCAAATAAAGTTTGTGTTTTTGTTTCTTTATTTCTTTAGCTTAATAGTGTTTTGCAATGGTTCTGAAAAGTGTTTTAAAATCAAGAATCCAGAATAAAATTAAGAACTTTTGAAAACGTTTACCAATTTTATTTCATTCTTAGTGATAAAATTATATTTTTCCTTTTATTACAACTAATTGAAGGTAACCCTATATTGCAAATATAATCTATTCATTGAATTTCTCAGTGTTAAAGACATTATTCAACTGAATTTGTGAAGAAGATATTATATCAACGTTGTAAAACATGTCAACATCTCCAGAACCATTATTAAATTTGACTGGGGTTTAATATTGCTGTTCCTATCAAATCATATATCATCATTTAAGTATATTTTATGAAGTGAATAAGGTACTTATTAATACACACAGACCAATGAATGATTTATGGTAGTTTTTGGTTAAAGTTAAGTGCTTGTGGACTTATTCAATTTCATTTCATTCAGTTATGCATAGAGTTTGAAGAATTTGAAATTTTGCAAAAACATTCTGTAAACTATCATGATTCTGTTAATTTTCAATCATATGATATAGTGCAATAAAATCTATGAGGGGTTTAGATGAAAGTTTGTGAGGTTATTTCAATTTGTTTCTCTATTTATTGATAACTGTAAATAATATAATTTTGGGACAATTATAAATGTTGAAAGTTTTGTAACATATTCAAGACACAATGTTTTGGAAAATGCGTTCTAATTACTGAAACATGTACTCCCTTTAAAATAATTCACTTCTGCAATTAAAAAAAAATAAAATTGCTACACAGAGCGGAATATAAAAATAAAATCAAAAACAAACAATACAAATATTTACTAGAGTTGAGTAATGATCAATAACAATAAGATGGACTTCTGTGCAAAAATTACTCACGGTTGAATTTGATTTAAGACTACTATTTGCATTCTCAAGGTCACCACATTTGCGTTTATACTGTAGAACCTAATAATTCATATCAAACAGGATCAGTACAACATGCCCAAAAAGTGCAGAGTCTCTCAACCAATGGCTTGTTTTGAATCCATTTACTGCTTAACTTTCATCTTTTTACTGCTGAACTATAATGATTCCAGTTTAATCAGTACTTCGGATACAAACAAGTTATTGGTTGTCTAAAACCTAGTTATATTGATGAGATAGTTATTCCTTTTTTCACATGTAGTTAAAGTTCCAAATATTATACAATATCTATTGTTTATCGAACAAAAAAAACAAAAAAAATAAAAACAGGAAACACAATCTCATCAATAAAATTGCTACTTGAACAAAGACAGGAAAATTTTAAAACTTTGTTAGAAAATCGTGATTTCTTTCACAAACCAATTGATGGGTTGTGCTAAAACAGAGGATTTCATGGCTGAAAGTTTTAAGAATTTCTGAAATTGTTCAAGTAACATCTAAGTGGAAAAGCCAGCCACCTAATTAAACACTCCTTCCACGCAACTAGCTTACCGACTTCAAATGATCATAGCGGGATTTTATATCGGAGTTATCTACCTCGATTTCCTCACACTTTTTCTTGTACTGCAGAACCTAAACATGAATAATATGATTGGTTAATATTCTCTAATTACCTGCGAAATTGACTGTGAGTGTATCTTTGATTCATAATCAGTACATTTTTTCTTGTATTGTAAAAGCTGAAAAATTAAATCTGTAAATATTAAACCGCAGCTAACTGGCTCTGAAACTTGAGAATAAATGGTTAATAGCCTTTCCATATGGTATAAATTCAATTCAATTTTTTCAAACTCAGCAGACTGTAAGCTATCAAGACTCAAAACTAAAAAAAAACCTGAATTACAGATAAAGAAATAACATTGTCTACTTGCATTAGTATGTGTCTTTAGAACCAAGACTAGTCCTTCTTAACAAGTACTTTTTGAAGTCATATTCATGAATTTAAATTTAACACAATACTAAGGCAGTTTTGCACAACAATAGTGTGCATGTTATACATTTGAATTCAAAGAATTGTGTACTTTTCAATACTATTTAAATTGCTATGTATTTTACTTATTTTGAATCCTTGCATAAAAATCTATTTAAAATGCTAATTAGCAATATCCTTTTGAAGGATACTCTGAGAAAAATGCACTATCTATGTCAAATTAAATACAAATTTTCATACAAACTTGATTATATTCAAAAGCCAATGTAAAAACTACACTAAGGAAACCCTATTAAAATACAATTTATCAAAAAATTATGAAATTTTGTTACATAAACTTCATTCATATTGGATGCATTCTAACAATTGTATAACATGTGTACTATTGAACTGGTTAACAAAACATTTAGAAATACTAACTATTCAGGTTTTTTCCAAGATATAAAGTTTTGAACCTGGTAAGGTTTTACAAGCATTGGTTAATAAAAAATAAATGATAGCTGTAGAAAATATGCTGAACAGTAAAAAAAATCTTTATAAACAGTTCTGTTTTCTAATTCAGAACTTGTCCAATTTTCAGTAAATACCATACCAAATGGCTGAATACAATTTTTTTTTCAAAAATATCCAATTTAATGTCAAGGACGTTTAAGGTCAGCAATTTGTTAATTTAAGTAATTCATGAATTTTGAAATAAAAAATCATTTATCATCTAAAAACATCATTATAATTAAAACATTTTTAAACTCTAAAGCAAAGAAAATGTGAATATTTGATGACATATATTTGCTAACTATGCTATTCCTTGAGGTGCAGCAACTTCTATGGATAAGAATGTATATTGTATAATATGTTGATATAAAATGAAAGATAATATCAGGAAAATTTCACCTGTGGTCGACGCTCAGTAATCTGAGAAAAACAAAATAATAGGGAGATAATACCAATTCAAAATTTCATTTTCTTTTTTATTACTTTTAATATTGACGATGATTGATCTTTTATAGTTTTTCTTGAAAAGAATTCTTTGTTTGTGGATCTATCAATATTTAACAAATTATCTCCCTTTACAGATGGTACATTTGAAATATCTTATACTACCATAAGATGTAAAGTAAACATGTTCATTGTTGATTGCAATCAGAATTATATAGGAAATAATTTTCAGACAAAAAATATCCATTGTGGGTGAATTTGTTACTAAATTTGGGCAATCATACTAAGACCTGGCCTATTAACGGTTTATTGATAAACTTTTGGCTCTAACTGTATCTATGAAGACCTAGCTCCTACCTTGGCTTGAAGTTTCTGTACAAGTTGAGCTTGTCTCTGTTGTCCGTCTTGGTATGCCTGGAGTTTACGTTTATAACTTTGATGTTCCTCCTCTAGTTTCCTCCGTAACTCGATGTTCTGCTGGACAAGATTTTTAGATGGTGTTTCACCGTAGTCGCCTTCTCCCTTCAAGTTCTGTTCAAGCTGGAATGACATAAAAACATTCTTTTGAAAAGCTTTTGTACATGAATTTTAATTATACAGTATTTTGTGGATTTTTGTAACACATAGCTGCTGTCAATAATTTCATTAACACAATACACAATGAACTCTCAGTATTTTGTTGTTATAGTTTACATTCATACTTTGAAATACATGTAAGAGGGGCGTAAAGGGGGGGTATCTGCACAGAAGAACGCGAAATAAAATTGCCATTTCATGATGAAGGAACAATTAAAAATGTCTTGCACATTGATCTTTTTACCGATTTCACGAAACACGGTGAATAATGAACCTTTTTCACGACTGCACGTGAAATAAAAATGGCAAAACACGTTGCACGAAAATAACCCTTTACCACCCTCATGTAAGTACCAAAATATTAAGATGATAAAAGTAATATTTTGAATCCCTTTTACCATTTGTTCAAATCAGCTTCAAATTGACTTAAAATGCAATAGAAATTACAAGAACATGCCAATACACAAAACTTTTATACATTTGTAAACTTGATAAAAAGTATTAAAAATAAAATCATATAAGCATATCTTAACATATTTAATCTGCTACATTTATGATACATCAAGTGCTAAAAAATGTACCAATTGCAATACAATGTATTATCAAAGATCTAAAAGTTTACAATAGCCCTACCATTATAGATCTTTTGTAATAGAAAGATGAAGAAGAACTCTCCATGTTAGTTTCACTGTCCTCCATTTTTTACCAACCTAATGAAACGCTCACTTCAAATGATACCCTAAGCAAGTTTGAGTCTGCATTATAAAACAATAACTTCTTTCTCTAACATAACAATGACACATACATACACAAAATACCCCTTGTAAACATGCATAGTTTTTTGTTTCCGTCTTGTACATACATAGGTAAAAGAAAACTGCAAATATCATATTTCAAACATTACTAAGTCAATGATTACATTATTTTTGATTTTTACGATAATTAAAAAATTATGAACAATGCAGTTTCTATGGTATAAAATTGCTTACACAACTTTAACACAAGTCTTTTTATGTATAATAGATGTATAATAAAATATGAAGTACATCATATTCTACCCATTCGTCCATAGCAAATACAGGATGATTTTTTCAGTTAAGGATGCCAAGTACATTTGTCCTAAATGCATCCAAAGCATTTGACCTATAAGTCAACCAAAGAGAGCAATGTCAAACAAAAAAATTTAAACTGAGTAAATAGCAGGATCTTATAAAGATTAGTATAAAATTCTATTTGCAAAATCCTCTTGCTCCAATTCAATTCAATAGAGTTAATATGAAATAGAAAATAAAAAATTTAGCACTACCGTAAGTAAATATATCCACCATATATAGCTAATCTATTAAGCATGCCTTAGTTCTGCTATTGCTTTTGTCTTGAATCCAATTAAATGTTAAAATATGACCTCTAAGAAACGAAAGTAAATTGTTTATATAGCTATACCGGTAACTTTAATTACAATAAACTTTGCAGGCACACCTGAACAATTACGCAAACAAAAGATTAAATTTAAACGAACAATGGATATTCAAATAGCGTTACTAATCAAATCAGAAGAGTTATTAAACTCGATCAATAAGCAAATTCAATACACAAAGTCGGTGGGGCACATAAGTCTTAATCAGCAAATCATAACCAATTTAAATTCGTACAATCGGTAAAGTGTTGAAAATGATGAAATAAACCCAGCTAGATTTTTCTGATCGATAAACTTTAACAAAATTTTCTCAAGAAACTTTTCTTCCAAATTTAACCTTACATATGCCTGTGAACAGCCGAAATGGGTTGATGACAGATTTCAAGCATTGCATTGTTTGCAAAGACCAAAACAAGATCAAATATTGCATATTGTAATAACAACTTGTTGGATGATTAAGAGGTGCCAAAAATCTCAATATGTTTAATTTAGTCTGGTTTGGATAAGGGGTTATATCTTTAAAAGATGTTATACAGCCAATTCTGTTATTTTTCCCCAACTATGAAAAAAAACCTTTCTCTTTTAAACAGCTGACACGTTTATTTTATCTCCAACTCACAAAAAAGTTTAAAAGTCAGCAAACATGGAATTTATATTATTCTACTGTTTTCTCTGTATATTAAATATCTTTTAAATCTACTGAAAAGGTCTGCCTACACACTAAGTATGGAATCTTTTTGTTTTCTTTTTTAATTAACTGCCAAATCAGTCAAGCAAACCTCATAAAAATTAATATTTCATTTGATATTATGAACTATAAATAGCTCAAATATTATTTTATTTAATATATATTTTAGCACTAACAGCTTTCATTGTTTAATCAATTTTGTTTCTTGCTTCCAATTTTATCATCTCAATAAAAAAAATAAAAAGCTTTTAATGTTGCAGGATTCAATATTAATTATGTGCCTACTTGATTAAAACTTCTGTTCATGAAATCTCAAGTACTAGAAATTTTATACCATATATACATATTGAACAAGGAAGTATAAATGCAGTTTAGAGAACCTAATTTGGTCTACTATTTTCAAATAATTCAAAATTAAAATACATAAAAAAATAATCAAATATGAAAATATTAAACTTTACCTTAAAATTTATTGTCAGACCTATTATTTACCATATCATATTTCATATAAAAAAATTCACACCCTGACCCTGTAGAACCTGTAAAAACTTGCAGAGTTCACTAACTATGTATTGATTTCATTAGTACATTCTAATCATTCACTGGTAAGGAATTAAGCCTTTCCTTTAATTGATCACAAATTACTGACAATCTTGGGTTAAAAAGGATGTTTTTTTATTGTTTTCATTGATTTTACTTAGTTTTGCTGCTTGCTTGATCAAGCATTCAGGTGAAGCTGAATAAGCTACATCAAACTGATGCTTGACAACCAGGTCTTTCATTCAGAAAACTCCTATGATCTTCCTATCTTCAAATTCATGATTACCCTTCATAATCTATTAAAAAATACATTTGATAAGAAAGAAATGAAAAATAACTCCTTTGACAAATACTTATAGTAAAATCCTTTATATTCAGTTAAAATTTTGGAAAACAATGTACAAAACTACTAGCTTCCAAGTGTCAAGCCTAACAAGCTGAAACAAGTATAATTCCTGACGTAACTTATTGATTGATTGATTGATTGGTGTTTAAAGGAACTTTCAGAACTATTGTGCTATTTCATGGCAGCCAGTTTTCTTGGAGGAACTTGAGTGCTCTGAGATCCACCAACTTTAGTTAGGAAAACTGTCAATCTGAGACAACTAAGATTGAAGTCAATCACAACTGCCATGTGCAATATTGAAAATCACAACATCAATGTCTTTGATTTAACTAAAATTATCCTCTACCCCTGTTATTTATAGACCAAATTTTCTTCATTCTTATTTTATTATGGTGTTGAACATCAGACAAAATCATACAAAATATACTAAACGATACAACAAAAGAATGAATCAAACACTTACAAAATTCTCTAACCACATGAGTTACCTCCCCTGTCAGTTTAAAATGACAACTTAGTTCATTTATATATATGTATTTGGGAATTAATTTTGTCTGTTGGTCAATGTAAAGTTTACTTTAGACCTGGTCGTGTCAGGCACAGTCTGGGATTATCTTTAAATTCCATTTTAACATGGGAATTTCATGATAGCTCATAACACAAATTGTATTCAACTCAGCGGTTCATATATTTTGCATTTTAAAACAATTTTGTTTTATAAACTGTTTTAAAGTTATAAAGGAATTTTCTAAATGACTGTAATAGCGGTTATCTTGCATTGTTTATACAAACATATGTGACAAACCATATATACATTTTAAATATTTAAAAAATTATTAGGTACTAGGAACAAAACCTTAATAAAAATATTTGACTGACGACTTTGCAAACTAAAAAAGTTTACATAGCCACTACAAAGAAATGTTCTTTAATAAAATACCATGTTCTGTACTTCATATAAGGATTAAAGAATTAAAACCCCTTACAAAACTGTTGAAAATCAATTAACATACTTATGTTTCTCAGGTCTGAAACAAATCAAAAATCAATTTAAAAGTATGAATTATAAATTGGGCATAGTTTTGTTACATGGTAATTATCAAAGTTAAAGCATAAATTAATTCTGTAAGGTTAGTAATCCAAGATTAGTGTATTACATAGACAGCTAAACAATGAATGGCAGAATAAAGGAGGGGCAGGATATATAACCTTAAAAGCAACTCCACATAATTTATTTACAATCCCATTTGTATTTTGTACCACAAAAAAATTAAATATAAGCAAAAATTTATCAAAAAACAATAGCTAGCTCTATTTAGACTCATAAAACTCAATAGAAAAGACAGAATGTTCTTATAAATTTTCTGCTTTATACATCAATGATCAAAATTACACATAAATACATTCTTCATTTTTCAAACCATAAATAGTAAGTTATACCCATTATAATAATTACTCTTAAAAACCATTGAAACATACAAAAATTAAAATCTAGCTTCCCCTTTATTTAAAAAATGGCATTTGATATTTGATTATAAAATTCTACTTGGTCATCCTGCATTTCTGAACAATTGTTATAAATCCTTATGAAGAATGGAATTCTCTTACATTTGTTCATTTATGACATGTAACTATATCTTAGCTATGTAAACAAAAGTATACTTCTAAATTACAAACAAATGCAAACAAGTAGAATATTTAAAACTTTTTGTAAAACAATCCAATTAAGACATTTTTAAAAGTAATATACAACTTTGATTTTTTTAAATCCACCTATGAAGAGTTATTTATAGCAAAGAAATGTACCATTTTTTAACCATGATATCTGATTTTATAATTTATTACTAAATATACTTTCAAAAGCCATTCTAAAAATATAGTTATCAGCTTATTTCACATATTAAGGCTTAGCAAAAGTCAATTATAAAACAACATTTGAATTTGGGATTCCTAAGAATCCTGACATATAAGTTTAACACCTGACAGACCAGAAAAGAACAATTCTCATTTGCCTTGAGTGACTGGGCAACTACTAGCATGGGTAGTATCGATTCCTGTTTAAAATCTACTTGCTTTAAAACCTTGTCACCAATCAATAATTAATAAAGCTCAAAAAGCCATTGTAACTGTGAAATGTCACAAAAATAAATCTCCAAAAGATCTGAACTACAGGTGTCAACTCAAAAAATCTAATAAAGAATGGGTCATTTATTGAGAGAAAATTTGTTAAATTTTGGCAGTCATTAAGTAAAAGTTATTTGTTATAAATATAATTACTGTCATTTGGTCAAGATTAAGCATGTATACTTTACAAATGGCAGGCACTGAGAAATTATCAAGACTAATCAATTAGTAGGACTACATGTACCAAACCACAGGGGACAGATTCAACAATAATTTACTTCAGGATTAAAACTTTTTAAGATTCTTTGAAATATTGCAACTAATCCCCCCCCAAAAAAAAAAAAAATAATTACTAGATAAAGTCTTTTCAAATGTACCAGTATATGTAAAAATAAAATTAATAAAAAGTATTGGACTTATTCTTGCTAAATCATTTATATAATTCTTTCCTTTCAACATTTCTATCTTTTATAATTTTCTAAATACAAGACTAAAAAAGAAGAAATTATAAAAAAAAATATACAATAATTTCCAAGCAGCTCGTCTTCCAAAGTCATGCTTGTAATGCATTATGTATAACAACTTCATAAGACTTATACAATAAATAATTTTTGGCAGACATATATACTGCATATATGTGCAATAGACCAAAACTAAGTACATGTATTAACATAAATGCATAATCAGCAAGTTTTCAACAATTCAAAATAAGTTCAGACAATGATACACTTAGCGTATATAAATCACATAACATATAAATACTAACTGCTTGTACTTTGTTTTTGACAAAGCCGACTCGTGGTGCCTCACTTGTATCACTCTCGCTCAGTAGGTCCTGAGTGTCGGTTGTATCATTGGCATCCATATTCCCAGACGGAAGAAAAATTCCCACACCAAAATTTATTCTCAAGAATAAAATTCCTGATAAACCTTAATCCTTTAATCTAGCAAATTCACAATTGAAATCCATTTGCGAACATGCATGACCTTTTCTTATCAGAACTTTGTATTTGCTATTCAATAAATTTCAGGTCTATATATCGTGAACTTCAGTATTGACAACTTTTTAAACTTTCCTTAGAACATGCAGCATCGGGTATTGTTACAAACTTCCAGGACAGTCACCTTAACGAAGCGAACATGTGAGATTTCTCAGGTACGCACAGGTATGATAACCTATATACTTCAATTGTTTTATCATTGGGGGTATAAAACCAATTATCAACAAGAAGCTATCAATAGGGCCGTATCCCCCATTATTGTGGTTGTAGTATCTAAATAGTACATCTTTGATGTTGTCAAATGTTAAATGGAATTGTCATGAAATTTGATGCTTATATCAAATATTAAAGAGCTGTTGACAAAGTTTAAAATTGGCACTTATTTATCAATTGATATGAATGTATTAATTCCTTTGAAACTGTATGGTCAATTTACATTCATTTAAAATGTAAATATGTCACTTACGTGTCTGACACCCATTCTAAGTAAAAACAATAATTTATGAAAAGTTATCATGAAGCAAAACAAATGGTAAAAAAGAAACGTCTTGAACAATTGGTTTATTTATACAATTATAAAAAAGATTCCTTTAAAAAATTAGCCTGTTAGGTTTAAAGGATGTACTTGCTTTTTGCACACGGTGTGGCCTAGATTTAATATTTACCATCATGGAATATTGTTGGTAAATGCAACTTTTCATGTTCTTGTGGCTTTGATTTTAAAGTAAGGAAGAGATTGTTGACTAGTATTGACATTGATTTTACAAATGGAGGCTTTTCTTTCACGTAACACAATGTCTTAAAATTTTCCACTAAAGCAAGAATTGACCTCTTCTTAACATAGAAATAACTTCAAAGTGTGAAACCCAGCAAAAATGTATCTAAAACACAACTGTTACATTGACTAAGCTATCTAATGCAACCAGGAAATAAGAAATAAAGTTTCTCCCCTACATGTAAATAATCTTTACTAAACCAAATCTGACTATTGTATATTAGACATGATAAACATTGTCTGTCCACAACTAATCCTTTTTTTAAGAAGTGAAAGTCATCATGACCTCAGAAGAACTAACGATGTGGAAATTCTGTATTTCACCATATTTACCTACCAATAACTTAACAAAGGTGTACCTGATTACCAACCCTTCACACTTATTTATTGTAAGAGAGAATCTAAGGACACTTGAGAGTTGCCTGGAAAATGACATAAAAGTGTCTATTGTGTAACAATTTTCACCAGATTAAAGTATATGATATATCTATTCTAAAGGTAAAATAATTGTAAATCATGTCTTTGGTTTGATGAATGTTAAAATGAAATGTTTTAAAACAAATAAATAATTGGCACTATGCCAGGGAGTGAACAGAAAGAACCAAAAATGGTGCATTGAAAAATATGCTTCTTTTAAGAGAGGTGCACCTTAAAAATATAAGCTAAAAAGGTGATGAACCACTTCTGAAGATATGTTATGGAATAAAATTATACAATATTGTTTCTCAGTAGTAAAGAACTCATTAGCCAAATACCTATGATTTTCTTAAACCGAAACAACGTCTGAAAACTCATGCAAGTGCATTTTTCTCACAAAAAGACTAAGAAAAAAAAAAAGAAGATATGATATTTTGAGAGAGAAAACATTGGAATATCCTATGGTATGACAAAAACTTCTATCTGTAAAGACCTGTTCCTATGTACTTTAAGGATGGTAATTTCTTAAAACCCTGGAATTTCCCTCTTTGGTCAAAATATAAGGTGAATCATAAAGTTATCAATGAAGTTGTACATTTGCATCTAGGAAACATGATTACACCTACTACACATAGTATATGCTGTTACTTATCTAGGCCTGGGTTTGCTTTCAACTACATTCTTGTAACAACTTCAGTCAATTAACATTTTTAAGGCTTTAATTTTAACAAAGAAAACAGAAAGAAATTGTTTGGCATTTGAAATCTCTTTTTTTCCAAATTTAGATACAACTAAAATAAAGAGAAAAAGTCTGCATGCTTCAATCCGTACTTTGATAAATAACTTTGTAACGTCAACCCTAATGCATATGTTTATCCTATAATTCAATTGCCAAAAGAATTTCATAACATCATCTCCTGGTCAAAGTTTGTATTAAATCAATGAAATTCTATTATATCCATAAGTAGATCCGAACCTGTCAGGTTTGATGGGCTAAGTCAGTAGATTTCTACGGTACTACAAAACCGCACTAGGTTACTAGGAATGTTGTAAGAATGAAACTGTCAATAGTATTTGTATAAAGACAATAAGTGTTTTTATTAACTAGAGTATGTAACACTTGGAAGATATATCAGAAACTTGTTATGGCAGGTCCTGCTAAAAGAGGGAAAAATAATGCAGAAGAATAAATATATTAGCATCAGGATGAAACTAATCTTATAAGATGCATTAGCATTATTTTTTCTCTAAGACCCTTAAAAAATGTTAAGCTTGATTTCTTATTAATATGTGAACTGACAAGGGAAATTGCTCTACTAATCTGAATTATATTGCAAAATGCACATAATTGTAAACCATAAGTGAAATTAACATATTATTTGTGAGGCATTCAAAAAATATCATATAACAATATCATTGTATGTAAGGGTTGGCACAACTAATTTTTCAATCAAAAAATAAATCAAGTCAAATTAGCCGATGCCTCTTAGAGAAAAAAACAATTGAAATATTTACCAAAAAATAGAGTATTCAACAAAGCATTCATTTTCCATCTACAAAAGCACATCTTTATTTTATTCACTTCTTTTCAAAGGTCATCTTGATAAATTATATTGAAGATTCAAAGTGAAGAAATATGTATACATATATTTCATAATAATCCTCTAAAAATCCTAAGGTGACAATAACTTGTATACTTTATAACCTTAAGTATGAAAATCTGTTGACAATTCAAGCTTTAATGTAAGAACTCTAAACATGTCCACCGTTCTAAATCAACACTGGCCACTTGACCAGTCTTTGAAGGACGACTTATCATCAATATTGATAAGTCAGGTAAATAAGGATAGATATCGGTAGATATAAATATGTTTTATTGACCAATCAACTCCTAATAAGCATAAATAAACTCAATTATTGGTCATAAAATACCAATCATAAGATATGGTCGGCCTGTGGTGATATGAAAGTGTAGAATCCTTGGAACTGAACAAATTAAGATATGGTCGGCCTGTGGTGATATGAGAGTGTAGAATCCTTGGAACTGAACAAATTAAGATATGGTCGGCCTGTGGTGATATGAGAGTGTAGAATCCTTGGAACTGAACAAATTAAGATATGGTCGGCCTGTGGTGATATGAGAGTGTAGAATCCTTGGAACTGAACAAATTAAGATATGGTCGGCCTGTGGTGATATGAGAGTGTAGAATCCTTGGAACTGAACAAATTAAGATATGGTCGGCCTGTGGTGATATGAGAGTGTAGAATCCTTGGAACTGAACAAATTAAGATATGGTCGGCCTGTGGTGATATGAGAGTGTAGAATCCTTGGAACTGAACAAATTAAGATATGGTCGGCCTGTGGTGATATGAGAGTGTAGAATCCTTGGAAATGAACAAATTAAGATATGGTTGGCCTGTGGCGATATGAAAGTATAGAATCCTTGGAAATGAACAAATTAAGCAAACAACTACTGATTTCATAAAAAAATATTATATTCATCTGTCATTTTTTTTTAGTTCAGAGATGAAAATAGCTAGACAGATGAGGAACAATATATTGTCAAAGTTTAAACTTTACAAGGATTCAATGAATATGAATAGTAATATTCATGAGCTGTAAAATCATCTTTTAAACATATAGTTTAACAAGACAACCTTTTAGTTTGTTACTAACATAATTTAATAAAAATAAAATTGACTGCATACTTAATTAAAGTTTGAACATGAAAACTTACATATTCTCGATTTTATTTTCATTATGTTAAATCAGAGTTCAAATGGCTACTTTCAATTAAAGACTAAAGGACAAGGATGAATACAAATATAAGGCACTGTACAGCCTTTAACAATGAGCAAAATAGTTACGCTATGAAAGGCCCTGCATGACAAATTGTGAAAGTGGGAAAGTTTCAAACAATTCAAATAATTTAATGTCTATTTCTAGATGTACAATGTACAATGTACAATGGACCTTAATAAGACATATAAATACTTCCCTATACTTATCTTTAAAAAGTTAATTTCAATGTACAAGCATTTCATGAGTTACAATTTAAATACATTGCCACAAACAAAAGTGTAAATGCTTTTCAAGTGTCAAGCAAATATATGATTTAATAAAAGCAAAAATAGGTTACATAATAATTTTTTTGCTATATGTAATATTGGTATGGACAGATTATTTTACATTGACTATAAGATTACTATACACAACAATAGGTGTTGAAAACTGATTGAAAACCTGAAATTTGTACACGTGATTCAAATCTCTCCTGATATAATTAAAGCTTTGTAATCTATTGTTCATGGCATGTGTGATCAACCTTATGTGCCAGTAGTTCTCTTTAAATGTGAAGAACCGTAAATATCTATACCACAAGGAACTGTTAGATATTTAATATATTACTATTATTCGACATAAATCATTTTTATTATCTCCCGTATTTGGATTTGGTAATATTCTGGTCCCGTTTATGCTTCTACAAGAATACACGATACTTATGTATAGTAATACTTGTGTATTGTATTTGAAAACTACTCTTGAAAAGTTTCCAAATCCTGATTTATTGAATTTTTATTTATAACTTGATTAAAATTTTGCAGACACAACAAAATGGTCATATTGAAAGTACTTAAAATAACTATTCTTAATTGCTTAATTAAATTTTTTTGATAAACTTTATTGAATTTTTGAGAGAAAATTCTCTGAAGGGTTCCTATAATTGTTAAATATCAAATTTCACAAAATTAATCATTTAATTAGTATTTATACAAAACATTTTTGAATGTTCTTATTCTGTCGTCTGTCATAATTTCAAATGGCCTATTGTACACTTAACAGTTTTACACTTAAATATGAACGCATTCCATATAATTATTTGTATCAACTACAAATTTTTAAGGCCAATGTCAATACTTTAATTAGAAATTTACATTGAAACTTAATCTTTATTTCAATCATCATTATGTTCTATTTTTGTAATACCAATAGTTCTCTACATTTCTGTAAACTTAAACGAAATGTTTTATTTTATTATGTTTTACTACAAAATCTAAAACACACATTATGAATGGAATGGGACGATATAGATTTTAATTTCATCCATATAAATTCAAATAAAAAATTCCACAATACCATGTAAAATCGTACAATAAAATTGCTTTCAAAAATACATGTACATCTAACAACAATAAAGACATTTCAATTTACTTTATACAAATTTAATGACAATTTAAACAAACACTCTATAATATAGCTTTTTGAAGCTTTCATCTTCTTCAATTTCAATCAGCTATTTAAATACTCCAACATAATTGAAGCTCAAATAGACATCAAGTGAAAAATTAGCAAGTCAAATCAATGGAGACATCTTTAGTGATGGAGGTGAAAAAGGTGCATAAGTTCATCACACAGCAAAGTCAGGCAGGAGGAGAAAAGAATTAAATAGCAAAGTGCAGTCAAGCAGAGAATTGATGAGGAAATGTGCAGAAAAAAGGTAAACACAGAACAAGGAGGAAATTGTGCATTTAATGAGCAAATCAAACACCAATCATAAACTTTCTACCTTAGAGTCCTCCATAGTTTCAAAATAAAATCAGACTTTTATCCTTTTCTACAGAATTGGTGAAGGATAAGGTAAAGAGTGCACACATCCAAACTAGACAAACCTAATATTGCTTGTATTATTGCCACAATCTTGTCACACGCTGTCAACTCATGAAGGTGCAATACACACACAACCACTTGTCTAAATTATTATCTGACAATCGTGATACACAATTTCAAAGCTTGTTAAAACATGCTATAAATTTGCCGCCTGGACATTTAATTGGTCGGTCGACCAATGTTATTACAATATAGGTAAAAATATACAATTGAAATGAGTTACCCTTTAATATTGTAACTAATCATTAATATGAAATTTATAATTTAGAGGTAACAATTCATTGCCGTAAAATAAATAGTTTAAGAGCTAAGCTTGCAATATAGACTTAATCCAACAGGATTACCAACACTTTGAACAAATATTCCTTTAAAAGTAAAACCCAGTGTCACAGTTCAATATAACACTTTTACCATTTCAATATTATCAATAAATAACTGATTATAATTTTAAAGAAATTTTCAAATATTGAAAAAATGGTCAATATTATTTCAAAATATTATTAGAGGCTTTAATTTTAGTATGTATGTATTAAAATGTCTGGAATAAGATATGATCTAACTTTATTATTCAACTGTAAACATATTTATTCAATGTCTTAAAAGACAATTTTTCCTGCATTAGAACATTATTATACACAAATTATTAACTGATAATTCTCTATGATTTGGTTACACAATAATGAAGTTAAACATGGAAAATCTTCTATTTGTAGGACTACAAAAAAAGAAAAAATATTTGTTGTTTGACATATGACTTCTTAAATGAAAAACACCTAATAAATTTTTGACAAAGACAATTGCTAGGAAAGATAATGAAATTGTAAAAAATAATTCTTAAAAAGTTTAAATTATTATTGACACTTCAACTATAAATATAATCTTTTTGTTTACAAAAAGCATTAAAACAGATATTGGTTATTGTCAAGGGGACAGCGCCCATTTATATAAACTAGTTTAACATAATAAGATATAAGAATATGTGGTATGAGTGCCAATGAGACAACTCTCTATCTAAGTCATAACTTGTATAAGTTTGAGACAAAATTTTTAGTTCTAGACAAATGTTTTTCAGAGATAGGATAACCATCAATTTTTATCCAGTTAGTGGAAAATTATTTATAAAGTACTTCTTGTTTTGCACGGAATCTGATGACAAAGATTATAATACGGTATATTTCCCTTGCCAAATGTCATAGCTTATAAGGTAAAGTCACATAATGATTGAACTGTTTCCAAAATATCTCATTACAAATTAATCAAACATGCAACTTACCCCAAAAATAAGTAATTCACAAGAGGTCCATTTTACCCCCCTGTTGCCTAGACTGGTACTGAGTCACGCAAAATAAACTTTACAAATCGACAAAATAATTGTATTTGGTGCATGTGATATCTTATAAATAATTTGCTTACATAAACTGATTGTTTATCACAAAGAACAATACATGTACATGCACAATATTTTTATCAGAGTTGTTTTAAACAAATTAAATCAATAAATTATATCATAGGCTATGGCTTATAGTAATACAGATATTGGGGAACTTCACGAAAAATTTGTAAAATTGGTATCCCCAGCAAAGGACATATGTTAATGGTATTAAATTTGAAAAGTAAATATGTGGCTAATTTAAAGTAAATACACACACTTAACTTTTAAAATTTGAGTCAATGGTTCTTAAAAGCTAACCCAGTCATCAATCAATAGTTTCAACATGACCATACAATCCACTTATAATTTGTGATAAGTTTAATTCATTCTTCTAGTTCCGTGCTTAACAAGGTAACTACGGAATATAAAGTTGTATTTTACCAAAAAACTTACTACTTATCTTATAACTGATAAAAACATATCGAAAACATGCTCTTTACCAATAGAACTAGATTACTTTAATATAAGTATGGTTCGTAAATGTTTTTATTGTGAACACTTTATAGGTTACCATATATAAGTAAATAACTCTATGCATTGAACATAGTTAATTTTCTAAGGGTTTGAAGATTTTTATATCAACTAAAAACCTTTTTAAAAATATTTAAAAATATATTTTTTCTGTTTCATTCTATCCTTTTGAGTTGCGGGAACTTGCCACAAGAAGTTAAACAAGCAAATTAATTTAAATCTCATTTACAAATTAAATATAACTTGAAATTCTTTCATTAACATTTCAAAAAACATTTGAAGTTAATTGCATTTTTAATTCATTATTTAGTCAAACTTTTCTTCTTGTATTTTTCTCAACCATCAATTACATAGGAAAAACCCATTTCTCTTTTAAACTTGTTAAAGCAATTCGATGTACTGGCCATTAAAGGGAAATAACTCTAGCATAAAATATCTCATGAGTGAAAAAACCAACAAATCAAAAATTGAAATTGAAAACTAATTACCAGTTTTAACAACCATAAAAAACATTGCATCATTAAGCAAATACTTTAATGTCAAAATAATTAATATATATGACTTATCATAACGACGATCTATTAAAGTTTTTAAAATATTGAAGAGCCTTTTTTTTTACAAAACATAATGATGCATTCAATTAATTAATAATTAATGTATTTATGGAACATCTCAATGATCAAACTAAAAAATACTTTCTTAACACAAACAAATTATTGATTCCTTAATGACAAAATGTACCAAGGCAGAAATCTGCTGACTCGATACAATTTTTGAAAATCAATGTTATTTGATCAGTTTCAATAAAATAAACAGAAATCTATAGATTAAAGAAACCATAGTTCTATATAAATAGTACCTTATGTGTATTAACTTTGTATTTGCTCATACATAATACTAGCAAATAAAGTAAAGGGGTGATTCTGTATTGAACTGAAATCTATATGACACAACTTGCTTTTTTGGAAGAGTAAATATATATTGAAACTTTCTACTCAACTATAAATTGAAAAAAGGTCTCAATCAACCTCGTCTATGGAGAAGTAAACATAAAAACTTTCTATTTATAAACTGCAAACTATAAAGGGTCTCAATCAGTTTTGTGAAAATTTTTTAAAAAATCTGAATGATACATGTAAAAATTATGCAAGTTTTGCTGCAGATTTACTCAGATTAGTTAACTGTAAATAATTTTCAAAATATCAAAAATTCTGAAAAATTGTGAGTAGTTTTGATTTTTAGAATTTTAAAATATAAAATCACTGCATAATTTGACAGCACTGTGTAAAATTGTAAATAGAGATATAAATTCTTGCAATTCTCACTATACAAATCCTTGATTCTTGTAACCAATTATTCCATCTATTTGTATCTTCCATACATTATTAATGCAAAATTTGGTTCAAATTAGCCCAGTAGTTTAAAGGATGAAATTTAATATGGGATTTTTAATAAGGATCATTGACAGGCTTCATGGCATTATTTCTGTCTTGTATGCCATGCCATCAATATTAATAATAGTTTTCACTGGATATAAAGTTTATCACTGATCAATTAGAATATACCAATTTCAAGTTTGTCCTTCACCTTATGACGTCATTTACCAGATAGAAGGGATCGCCTGTACCCCTGCACTATTAACGTTCATCATGGGTCTGAGTTATCATCATTGTATAGGATAAACTAGAAATAATTTTTGTTCTGTAGGTACTTAATCACTATTCCCTAATGACAGCAGTGCTGATTGACACTTATAAGAATGTAATTTGCAATGTAGCATTTTAGTTTTCCTACTACCTGCTCAATATGGGAACAGAAGTGAGAATGCCCTTAAATGCATGAATGATGTTCACTAAAACCAAAGTTTTTGACAAAAATGCATTGAACTCAAAAGTTGTCTTTTAAGAAGTGCCTAGCTTTAAATCTATTTACAGTGCTTATCCAGTGACCTTTGGGGTATCACAATAGCAATGGCCAAAACAGTTTACCAAATTGCAGTTAGATTTCTTCTCCAACTATCTGATCAACTGGTAAAATATTTTAGCAGATTGCTCAAGTGAAATGTTGTTAGTTTGAAGTTAGTGCTGTGAAATCAAAAGTAATACTTACCATCCAGATCCAGTTAGTTGATATCTTTGTCATTTGTTTCAAACACAAAAATTACTTACTATAGTATGAGTCACTGAATAAGAAGGTCTAACTTTGACATGGAAACTTCTATCATAAATAGATTTTATAAATAAATAGTTCAAACCATTGTTTTGTAGATGTATATTTTATAGCTTTGTCTTCTAAGACAAAGTTATTGTGTAATTATGATTCGTATAATATTTTCTATACAAATTACTGATCTGCTGGCATTAAAGGGAAATAATTTTTATTGAGTTATTGTACACTAAAAAATTAATCAATGATACCTGGCTTCTGATTTTGCCTACAATTTTTTTCAAAATTTTAATCATCTTAAAAATAAATTTCATTGTTTTTTTTCAAAACAGAGGATAAAAGTTTAATAATCATAAAAGTAATGTTACAAACAAATTAAATGAGGAAAGTTGATATTTGTCAGACAAAAATTGTGACAACATTTTGCTGATTTTCAGTAATGTAAATTATTTCCCTTTAATGGTAGCAGATAAGTAATTGCTTTAGAAAAAAAAAATCCAAATTACAATTATGCACTAACTTGTTGTTGGAAAACGGAGCTATAAATTATAGACTTACAAAACAATGTTTTCAACTATTTATTTATAAAATCTATTTATGATAGAAGTTTCCATGTCAAAATTAGACCTTCTTATTCAGTGACTCATACTATAGTAAGTCATTTTTGTGTTTGAAACAAATGACAAAGATATCAACTAACTGGATCTGGATGGTAAATATTACTTTTGATTTTACAGCACTCACTTCATACTAACAACATTTCACTTGAGCAATCTGCTAAAATATTTTACCAGTTGAACAGTTAGTTGGAGAAGAAATCTAACTGCAATTTGGTAAACTGTTTGAGCCATTGCTATTGTGATACCCCAAAGGTCACTGGATAAGCACAGTAACAGTAAGATTTAATATTTTTTAACCTTTGGGTTATGATTGACCTTGTAGTCTACAAAGACTAGATTTCTTCAGGAAGTAAATGGTTGATAAGGTGGAACTACTGTATGTTAGGTTTGCCATGCCTCATTCAAAATGGAGGGATTCTTTTACATACATGTAGGATCTCCAAACAATCATGCCTACATAGCTTCACTAAAGTTGACAATGTAAATTTAGTTGGAAAAAATTGGCAAGTTAGAGAATTAAAAAGTGTCTTTGGCAAAATTTAGTGTTGCGTGATAGAAATGTCTTGGGGAATTTTCATACACACACAATAAAATAGAGAATGGAAATGTGGAATATGACAAAGAGACAACAACCCGACCAAAGAGCACATAAGTCCTGATGTGTATTTCTTTAATTTTTAAACTGGCCCATACAGAGAAGATAATGGATGTGAATGATGGTCACAAAGCGAAAGCCCTAAGCTTACACAGTTGGCTATATGGGCCAAGAAATCCCAAAATTTACAATGATTTTTTAAATGAACAGACATGTTTTGTACAAGTTTCAATTGGCATTGTTACAAAACCTACAAAACGAAAGTAAACATTGACATTGAAAAAATTCTATGTATTGTATTATAAAAGATATATGTAAGTCTAGATGACCGACATGAAAGAAGAACAAAAGTCTAGCTGACATGTGTGAAAAATTTATCATATCATTCATGAAAAATAAACTATTATGCAAACAAGCATATAATACAATGTACATGTAATTGGCAAGTCATCAAACCTACTTATAAATAATTCAAAACCGCAGACAATTAAAATGCAAGCTAAGAAAAACTTGAAAATTTGTTTTGAAAATGTAAATCTTTTAAAATGTTACAGATATTTTGTACTTACACTCTAATTCTGCATAATTTATCACATAAAACAACATTCGAAAATCATTTGCTGCGAAATTAAACCACTGAAGTCTGCCAAAACAATTAAAATAGCGTGTCGCTAACGACCAGTTAAATAAATTGTATGAAACAAGTATGCATAATGCAGTATACAAAAGTATAGGGGAAAAAAACAATACAAATTTAACAATGAAACTTTTAAAGGTTCGTGAACAATGTCAACCTATTACCTCTATTGTTATTTGTGTGTATCAACCTCTAGATAAAGTAGGTTCTATATCAGGACTAATATCTTACAATGACTTTTGACACTAATTAGATGCTTTTTCAAGCCTTCCGATGAATAATTATAATCTTAAGGTCATTTGACATGGTACAATTTAAACATTAATAATCAATCGTAAAAGATCAACCTATATTTTATCCATTTTATATCTATGATTTATAAACAGGAAGAACTGGTTATTCATAATGGAAAACCTTTTGACATCTCCAAAACACCGATAAACCTCTTCTATATATATATATATATATCTGAATGACTAAAACTGGTCTTAAGTAAAAAATCCCATGTACTGGTATAGAGTTTCCTTGTTTACCAAAACCTCATTCAAAAGAAAATACTGACATAAAAGCATGTCGGAAAGGCTGCTCATTACTTTGGCTGACCTTAAAATGCAAAACTTAGAATAAGCTGGATGGCATTCAGGCCATAAGTAACCATATGTCTGGTTTCCATTTTCTTTAAAATCCGCATAAGATTGTCAGTCAGATTTCAAATTCTCCAGGAAATGTATGACTCTAGAAAATTACGTAGTCTTTAACACACAACGATTAAAATTGATTTTTAACTTAAATCAGTTCAGGACCTTGGAATATAAACCAAATTACGGTATCAAAAACCAAAAATGAGACTTAAAACATAATCCACTTACTTTGACACCGTTAAGATCTTCTTGTTCCATGCTGTCTTAATTCCCAGAACAGTCTACCCCAAATAGTTTTATCACAGTCCCCGTAAGCAGACAAACGATTTAATTTATCATATCTACCCGACACGTTCTTACCTATTACCTATCGTTACAATAAAAATCAATTTTTGTCTGCAATAAACAATTAGAATTAATATACAGGACAAATCGAGTTAATTACGTGTTATAAACATGTATAATGTATTACACATTATAACAGTTTAGGCTATACAAATCTAGTGCTGTGCTATACATAAATAATGAATGTCACATTTTCTGTATCCAATGTTCATTCATAATTTACAGGTAAATTCCAAAGTACCAATTCATATTTCTTGGTATCAGCAAAATTTTACCTTATTCTAAGTTATGAGGATCCTAGTACAAATTTATCAACATAAGTTAAATACTAGCACTATGAAAATAGTCAATAACCTTAGGTATCGGTGCTGTGGATTTTGATGATCAGTAAAGCTATAATTTGTGTCATGCCAAGTCTTAATAATAATGTGTCTGTTTTTTCCACATTGAAGCAATTATTGATAATGAAATAAACTAAATCCTTGCCCAGATCTAAAATAAAACAATAGACCATGAAATTCTAACAACATACACATCTACTTGACATAAAGACACCACATTGTACTGCTATTTTTATAGATACAAGCTTACACTGGCTGTATTTGTAATAAAAATTGCATTGACTATTATTAGCTTCTATGCAGGACCAGAAAGTAATACAATAACTAGTATGCACATCTGAATACCAGGATCTAACTATGAACAAATTGACATTATGAAAAAAGTGGTAGTTTTAAGCAAGATAAAAGGTCTCAGTTCAAAGGATCATAAATATGGAATTACAATTGAAGCATTTGAAAAATCTTTTCGAAATTCACATAAGGAATTAACAATGTACAAGATTTCAGGTAGATACAATTAACCTAGTAGAATTATTACAAGCACCTAAATGCTTTGATGAATGAATAAAAACCAAAAAAAATAAGAAAACCAATTGGGTAACGTTTCAAGGTATCTTATACCAATGAAGGCTAAAAGATTTTTCTTAACATTTTCTTAAGGCACATATAACAAAATACATGTTCCTGTATGAAATCCCTTCATTTCAAATGTCTATGCCATCCCATGCTGTGCTATAGTTATCTAATAAAGTTTATTTTTATCTTGTCAAAATATTTGTCATTACAAAACAATTTTCTTCAAGGTGCTAACATAACAGCAAACATTCATTTGTATGTAACAGGTGATTGTTATTCACTTAAGTTATCATAGTAAAAAATAAGTACTAACAAACATAAACTTTCCATTTACAAATATTCAGATAAACTTTGGACTTTTACTTTAGTACCAAGTCCTCTTTAAGCAAGTGATCTGTCCATACATCATACTTGTATCAATATCATGTCATGATAAAACATGTAGTTTAAAACTTATAAGTTATATTTCATAAATTAAAACTATTCCTTTTTGAGTTAAAACATTGTTAAATGTCTTGGACAGGTTAAGTACTTTAAATAAAAATGTCTAGGATACTACTTTCATTCAAGTACTCAGTTATAAGTTATTAAGGAGAAACCAAGATTCAAAACAAGATTGATGAAGTTTGCTATATATATGAAAATAAGGAGATATGACATGATTGCCAATAAGACAACTATCCACCAGAGTATAATGTTGTGGATGTAAGCACCTATATGGCACTATAAAGCCTTCCATAATGAGCAAAATCAATCCAATATAGTCAACAATTTCAAACTTTGAAAAAGAAAGTTATTTTCAAAAGACAATTTTTATAACTGTAGTGTCATCTCATGAAAAAATGATATGGATTTAATTAGCAATTATAGGGCATCATGAAGCCTTCAAAAATAAGCAAAACCAAATCAATATAGTCAACTTTTTCAAACTTGAAAAAAAAAGTTCTTTATAAAAGATGTTTTTATTACTAAATGTCTTCTCATTAAAAGTGCTGATTCAGCATTGCTGAGTATGAAATCAAATGCATACTTGTAAGAACATGACTTCATTTCCGATCCAATTTTCATTATTTGATCATTTCCTGAATTAGAATACTGTTCAGTGTTTACCTTTTGTTATAATAAGGCATCGGTAACCAAAATGCAATTATTATGGTATTAACAGGAAATCTAACTTATCTTGCTTAAGAGAAAATCGACCCCACTACAATTTAGTTTTATCTGATACAATAAGGCAAAAAATTCCAATAGAAAACTTTATTGCATTAAGAATCTTCTGAATTTGGTCAGCATAATTGAACAATTAACATGAATTAAATATTCAATATCATCTGATTTACCTGTCATGACCAACTTAACAAACAATGGTTAGCCATTGATGTTTCTCGCCAATATATATACAGTATGTGTGAATACAATTATTTCACATTCAAACAGCAATTATATTTAACAATCGGTTTTATTATTAAAATTTGCTGAATGATTAAATCTCTTTCTTACATCTTAATACAAATAATCAGAATTTTAGCTTTCAAACTTTGATGGTGGTCGTTGTTATCAGAAAATTGTTTGTTCAGAAATCAATGTGTGAGAAAAAAATTTCATACATGTATTTACAAAACTTTATTAATCAAAGGAACAATGGAATTTATTATACAACCAGCGGTCAAAAATTAAAACTTTGACGGTAATAAAAACTATTGTTACAAACTAAATCAATGATATGTTTATTGAAATCTAACCAGGCATGGGTAGGTCACATTTCATTATGTATTAAACACCCTATTATTTTTTGTTAATTCACATTAAAAAGATTCAAAATTAGCCGCCTGGAACAAATCAGTCTTCCAATGTAAAGATCTTTTAAAAACTATTGAAATTTAACTTTTATTTGTTACAATTTGCTTTATATTTGAATCAATCCTAAACTGTGTATTACAAAGAATTAATAATATCAGTTTGCTCAGTTGATTTAATTATTCAACTAAACAATTTTCTTTTCTAAAAGATTACCAATGAGTGGGCACATCTCTACCTTACCCCAATCTACCTTTACTGAGCATTCACAATGATATTATCGTGTATAATAAAGTCTTGTAAGACAATGACAAAACAATTACAACAGAAATATAAAATTTTAAAATGCAATTCTATGACAATACAAGACAAAAGATTTTTATACATATGCACTTGAAATAGAAATATTACTTGTTCACAAATTAAGTTACCAATTGTACTGTTCTTTCATTAAAACCATCAATAAGAATAAAGGACAGATTATATATGTATGCAAGTAAAATAAAGAATCTAATCCATTTCCAAATACTTTTCTAATGTAAAATATGAAAACCCAGGGCAACTCTTACAGTTTAATAAAGTATTGTCAAAAGTGGTCACTCACACACTGATGCAACAATTTTTGGTAAAATGTCAACCGTTGAACTGCAATTTTCTTCAAACAGTATTTGCTGTAAAACAATTATTTAGAAGCAAGGCAAAATATACCAGAGGAACATTCAAACTCGTTAGTTGAAAAACCTTCAAACAACACCATGGCTACAAAAGGAAAAAGACCAACAAGATAACAAAAGTAGGAAAAACACAACATAGAAAACTGAAGACTGAGCAACACGAACCCCACCAAAAACTTGGGGTGATCTTGTGTGCTCAGGAAGGGTAAGCAGATCATGCTCCACATGTGGGCCCTTCCTGTGATGACTAAATGACTGTCCTTTAAATTCAAGCAATTAATCATAATCCAACAACGAAATAATTACGCCTGTGAAAAATAATTATTAGCAACTTAATTGCTACTAATTTGCCAAAAAATAAACCAATTTGAATTATTGAAAATAAATAAATCTTAATAGCTTAAAATCAAAATGCAAAGATCTGAGAATAAGTACTGTAAGGTGTTTCTTATATACATGTATAACCAATTACAAAGTACACTATGCGAGAAGAAGTATAACCATAATAGTCTAAAATGCACATCTTGCTTTTAACAGTTTACATGTATTCTAGTTGCATTGGAAATAAACTCATCATAGATACCAGGACTAAATTTAGTATATGCTAGACGCGTGTTTCATCTCAGTTTATTTACCATTAGTACAGAAAAACTTGTGCTATACTCAATCTTGCAATTTAAGTTTATAATACAAAATAATATATATTCAGTTTTTTTTATAAAAAATGATAACAAAAATAACAAAATTCTAAACTGACCTTATATTTAACTGTGGCGCAATCTGCTTTAAACAGCGAAAAAATTGTAGAAAGCAGAGCTCAGCACAATGTTTGAAGGAAGATTAACTTAAAATAAGTCATTGACACACATACATTTATATACAGGACTGACAAAACGTTTAATAAGATTAAAACTCATTGACCAGAACCTAACCTCTACATCTCTGATATTATAAACTGGCTTATAATCTCACGTGTATTGTTATAATTAAAAAAATGTCAGTTATCTGTTAATCTAATGGCTTCAGGATAAATAAGTGCACTCACTAGAGATTTTACATACAATTTTGAAAATCATTTATATTCACATCAAATTTCATTAAAATCTATAAAAAAAATCATTAAAATGTATCAAAACATTTCAAAATCAATTAATTATTTTTTAATTCAATCATTTCCAATCGAAATTAAATATAGGTTCAAATGTCCTCTTTAATGGGACAATATATTTCTACACATGTAGAACTGAATGGTTTGACAGACTTCCAAACTGTTCTTTATGATGATCAAACCTTTTGACACGTTCTGGCTAATATTCGTATTGACATATACTATTATAATCCAATTACCATCAAATATAAACATTTAAAATCGTATTGAACCGATATATAAAATAAATTAGCATTTTTTTGCAGAACTTCTCATATGTCTCTTCCTACAGCATGCATAAATCTTTTTTTTCTTAAAAACATGACAATTATTTTTACAAATGATCTCTAATTATTCTACCAAACTCTAATTATTCTAACTAAGAGATCACGACATACATTTATGGACAATAAAATACACATTTCTATTCTAAACCTGTGTACAATCAATACATTATAAAATCTTTCAATTATGTATTACTTAATAATACTTAAAGAGAAAAATATATAATATTATGTAGTCTAAATAATAAATAACAATGTGATAACAAAACAAGAACTTCTTGTTAAATTCTGGCTATGCATTCAGCTGTTGTATTTCTAGCAATTCAGTATGCCTTTTGTCTAGTCAGTGTCCATCTTTGCATTCTTCTGTGTATTCATCTACCTGTTTCTTCCAAATAATTTGCTATAGAGGCTAAAACATGCTATATTTTGTTTCAATGTTTTATTTTAAGAGTTAAATCCCCTTATGACCATTTCATTGTGTAGGCAAGAAAATACCCATCCAAAGAATATAGGATTAGGTATTTTTCTTTAAAGTATGATACTAAACCTTGAATGTTAAAAATAAAATTTTGTAATTTGAATTCAATGGAAGATTCTATGAATTTCTGATGCTTGTTGAACTGACTTCAAATCTGAACCATGCCTTTGTGCTATAGGGAATTAACTCTTAAACATGTAAATTAAGTACTGTGGATCCATTTACTTTCGTGGGTATTAATTTTCTTGCATTAAGGAAAGTTTACATGTTTGTTGATATTTAGTTTTCTGTTTTTTTTACGAACTCTGCATACTAGCCAATATATATTTTTTTATTCGTTGAACATTTAGATTTGTGGTTCATCTGTAGCCACAAAATCTACGAAAAATTGGTACCCAACAAATAATAATGAATCCACAGTAAAATATTCGCAAAAGACAATTTTACACATCTACAAACATGTGACCTCAAAACCTACCTTATCACTAAGAGCATTGTACTTGATTCCAAGTTCATCACGCTCTGCTCGACTCGCAGCAAGGAGGTCCTCTACTCTGTTCAATTCTGCTGCTAATATACGGTTTTCTTCTGTCAACTGGCCTGTGTTTGGAGTTGACATTCTGTTAGATGGTATGTCTATATCATCAGGTGAGAGGTTCTTGGTTATAATCTCCCTTATACGGGCTGGTATCTTTGATGGGTTGCTGTCCTCACCTCTTATCGTGTAGTCATCAACTTCTTTTAGTACAGAATCCTCAAGCCTCTGAAATGCATAAAATTTATTTCAATACTGAAGTTTATAGAAGAAAATAGAAATATTCCAATGTGTTGCGTAAAACTTTTTTTTAATGGTTATTTGGAATGAGTTTGTGATATTCTTTTAATCTAACAGCATGGTGGAACAATTAATTTTTCATAGAACAATGAGAAAATCTATCATTTAAAGGATTGTTGGGCAAAAACCATCTTGGCCAGCCAAGGATTCGGATCAGGCTCCCGAGAGTAGGGGGCTTTTTCTTTACACTAAGCTATCAAAGAGGGGTTAAAAACTAATGCATGATAGACCAACCAATCATACACCACTTGCACTGGTTCCGATCGTATCAATTCTAACTGCAGGTACGGAAAACAGTACCAAAAAAAATCAATATATTAAAAAAGTATATGCTAGAATAGTATGCAAACTTCCATACAATAAATGTTTTACATTTACCTCTGCCTGTTTTCTTAAAGAAAGAAATAAACGTCTTTCAACATTTAAAGTACTGAGCACGTCAATGTAAGTAACCGCAGTACCGTAATCAGTTTATTGATTAGCAATTAATGATTAATAAATCGGAATTGTTTAAGACATGTAAGATGCTGTTGTGGATAATGTTGGGTGTTGTTATTGGTACATGCGCCAATCTGACACAGTCTGAATAAACTAAAACTGATGGATAATCTGAAGAATGCTATCGCCAGCAACAATCCCCAGCTAATTCGGAAATCTCCACATGATGTTGCTAGTTCTTTTAGTTTAACGCATCAGTTTGGAAACATTTTCAAGGTCGAAGAAGCCAGCAGTTTTTCTTTTGATTAATTGTTGCAAGTTTTGATTCCAGACGATGTAGATATAAACCTCATAGCATTCAAAACAATTGGAAATAATAATATTATTGTTTGAACAATGCCATATCCTTAGATTTGCAGGTAACCGATCTATGTAATGATTTCACTCGTTTTTTTTAATAAAACCACCGCAAGTCAAGTTCAAAATCAGTTGATTGATTGTTTATTTTCTTAACATACAGTTGCAAATATTTCAAGCATAATGTCAATTGAAATCAGAGGTGAGGGTTTTTTTTTTATAATGCAAGATACCGTATTGCAATAGGGGATATAACCTTTATCGGGACTCCGGAATTGCTCATTAAAAGTCGGGATTGGTTATGTTCGGGTCTTCGTAAGACCTCTAACACTTCATACCCCTTTCTGCACTGTGCCTTTCTTTGAGTGCCCTTCCGTAACATAAACCCCGAACATATATCACATTATGTCACATATCTATACTTCACCGGGAGGCAGTTTTTGTGGGACTGCCTATTTACTCTTTCCATTGTTTATTACAATAATTTAGAAAAATTGTAGGAATGGTGTAGAATTTATGTAGAAAATGCATTGTATTTTTTAAAAAGAATCGCGATCAAGGGACAAAAGACAAACCAGAGAACAAATAAGACAAACAACACCATTCAACATTGAAAACTAAAATCAAATTAGAAACACGGACCCATAAAAAATCTGGTGCTCCAGAAGCGTAAGCAGGTCCTTCTTGCAAGACAACCGTTGTCCAAAAAATCATGGTAATTGCGACAGGCTCTCTAGTAAATGTGCATATGACAAAATCGTCACAACACATATAAACAAGAAACAAATTATCAAGAACACAGTGATTTATTTCAGTTCTTCATCTTGACAGTTGCTGCATGATCATTTCAAATATTTATATCCTACCGGGTCAAGATGACCCGATAGTGTTGATTTATGTGATTGTCTTGAACGTTAAAAACATTAAAACATTTAACATGTTAACCCTGCCACAATTTTGTGCCTGTTCCAAGTCTGAGGAACCTCTGGTCTTTGTTTTCTTGTATTGTTTTCAATTTTAGTCCTTTTGTGTGTTATGGGATCTAGAAAGGTGTGCATTCTCCAAAACACTTCAAAAAGACTTCTGACGTTCATATCATTTACACTCAACGTTTTTTATCATTTATTGTTTTTTACTATCAATTCAATGTTTAACCTGAGTTGGGGTGCAACATTGATAGTAAAAAAAATCCGATACTATCCAAATTCGGGTTCAACATTGAAAGTAAAAAAAATATCTGCTAAAAACATTGAATGTAAATGATATAAACCTCGGAAGTCTTAGATTATAGGACTACCGGGCCGGCTGCAGCTTATCCCATGCATGCAGTGTGTGAGGATTGACATAGTTTTTTTACACATTCCCGATCCTCGTTCATTTTTCTATTCACTATAGCTCAATAGTTGCTAGCTGCACTTTGATTGTTTTATTTTAAAAATAATAATATTAAGATCTTATAATAAATAAATTAACAGAAATCACTTGTAAATCATGAATTTTGTGCAATGATTTGTCACGACGTATAGTATGACAGTATTAATTGTTCTCATTCACCAATCTTGCTATGTAAATGATACAAATATAGAAAACAAACTACAAAACCTGCAAGACACAGACATTCATTTTTTTTCAAAGTGCCAGGAAACACTCAGAATGCAGGATTTTAACAATATAAACCCCAGAGCTTCTGTGGGCCTTGAGCAGCCCCCATACCCCCTGCCGTAATGCAGCCTCACTATGCGAGGCTGGATGACACACACACTGGATCGGCCACTTCGTGTCCCATATGTCTTATTTGCCAAAACCGTACAATTATTTTTTGGCATGCTACACCTATGACTTGATGAGAAAAATGTTGTTAATCTGGTCAGTACGTAACATGATCAAATTCAATAATACGTTATGTATAAGCATCTATATCTTAAATTCTTTGATCTTTTTGCTATTCTTACCTTTTGTTGAAGAAGACCATTAACCTAAACACTTTAACAAATTAATATATTTGTCAAATGTTTACCTTGTTAGATAAGTTAATTCATTTCTCATGTCTTTAATACAAAGTCAAGATTTATCTGATTATCACTTTATTTTCAAATGTTTTTGCTCCTTTTGTGTTTTTTTTCCCTTTAAACTGCGTCAGATATCCATGTAAAGCTTGTTTACTGATGAAATAGAAGATGTCAATATAATTTAAATGACTGTATTTCTAAATATTTTTTGCCCCTTTTATGTTTTTTTTCTTTTAAATAGCCAAGGAGGTAAAGTTTGTTTATCATCGATCAATGAAAAAAGAAAATGTTAATACTAATTTAATGGTATATACATTAGAATTGATTCCATTAAATACGCTTTGATTTTTAAAAGCACCCAAAATGTTATGATTGTCTATGAATAGGTTTAGAAATGTTGCTTCACAGACGATCAACATAAATCAATCATAGTAGATACAGTGATCATAACAATCAGCTTAATAAGGGTTAAGGCAAAATTTATCAAGTCAACCTTGATTTTTAAGTTTCCTTTAATATCATGAAGTTGCTTTGTAATTTGATGATAAAATATTGCTTCTTTAACCTGAAGCCAAGCAAAAACTTGTTATATTTATAATTAAGATTTATAAGAATTTAGCAACTACAACATGTACAAATCTGTTATATTTCCCACAATTTCTCATGTTTGTCTTTTATACCATGGTTAGCAATGGCCCATTCAAGATTTCTCTCAAAACAATTTGGTCAAATGAAGGTAGAGCATCTGGAATTTCTTAACCCAAAATTTTCATTTTTCGTGCCAATGAGGCTTCTATGAGCAGATATACCCCATATTTATTTTTTTAAGGACCTTTAACACTTCAAAACATAGAAACATAGACATCAGCAAAAGTTCAAAACAAAAATGGACTCAATCTATTTGTAGACGTAACACGCTCCAAAATTCTAAGATTATTCATAATACAGACTCCAAAGGGATGATATTATTAAGCCTGTATGTACATTTCCTTTCAATAATAACAAGGAAATACACATTTTGTTCACCTCTCACATATAACTGAATGTTTTAGTATTTGTATGCATGTAATTATAATAATATACAACAAACCTTTTTTACAAATAGTTTTTTACCCACTTGAAATAAATTCATTACAATTCAAAAGCTTGGTTCAAATTAAACAAAATCAGCTTTTTTTAAGATTTATAATGTTATCATGTAACAGGACATGTCTTATCCTTAATCATTCTTACAAGCATCCTCAACTACATGTATCATTTATAATCATGATATGATTTGAGAAACATTGCTTCAAAATGATTGCTTTTTACAGTTCTAAAGAAAACATTAAAATTAGAGAGAGACCAGAGTCAAAAGTATAGTCCAGCAAATATACATTGATCCTGACGGACTGTATAAGAAAAGATTTCAAAAAGCTTTTACCATAAGGAGAAAATAAAAGTTAAAGCTTAGAAACTTACACTTGCACAATTTTGAGACATATATAAAAGGATAAGTATATTTATATAAGGTTGCAATGGTTTTTTTTATCACTGACTTTAATATACTGACTCCATTTCTATAATGTATTGCTGCATACTCAAATAAATTTTCATTGAGTAAATATTAGCCAGAAGATCTGAGGACATAATTTACAATGTAACATAAAAAGAGAAAACTTCATTTACATTTTCAATCTGATATCAAATGCTCAAATAACGTTACATTTCATTTTTAAAAGCTCATAGATGTAAACCATACAGTCAAAGCAGTGTTAATTTCACACATTAATTCACTTCTATTTCATCCGTTAAATTATAGACCAGAAATGTAAATGATTTATTCAGAAAATGTATACTTCGCCCTGCCACCAATCCTGTTTAAAGCCTATAATTATTTAGGATATGTAATCATAGTCATGATGATTTTTTTTATTTGTTACACATTTAGAATGGAGAACAATTGTGTTGTATAAACCAATCTGTGAATGACGAATGACGTGCTCTGACATATCAACAGAGTTAATTATACAGAGCAAGGAAATCAAATAAGATACACATGACAGGGCCTTTTAAGGTTTATAGCTGGTCATACAGTATGGGTTTTTCTCATTGTTGAAGGACCTAAGTTTGCCTATAATTGTTGACATCACCTTCATTGGAACTTTGGGGGATAGTTGTCTGTCATTGGCAATCATACCACATCTCCTTATTTGTATATATGTATTACTTTAATGGAGATTTTTATAGAGTAAAAAATATCTTCCTATAATTACATGTTTAATATGCAGTACATTTTTGTATTACTATATTGTACATATGTGAGTTTCAAAACAGAAATATTAAGCAAGAATAAACTTCATCAGAGAGATATATGTCTTGTGTGCTTTAAGATATATTCTAAAAGACATCACTTGAAATGTACAATATATAGTGTAAAATCTATGTCATGTATGTACATGTATGCTTTGTAAATGTGGTTAGTTATGCTAATAAGTTTGAAATACTCTGAAAACTGAATTTTCTAGTATGTTAAATATGCAAAATTTTCAAAATCAATAGACTATCAGTCAGAGCTAATTAAACACAATGAAATCCAATATATGGGTGCATTCATCATTGGTATACATTAGAAAATTAGAAAATGACAACTTTTAATATTGATATTGAAAATATGCATTGACTTCAAATAAACTGAGCAAATTAAAGATGTAAACCATTTGCAAAAAAGTCTTCACCAACTACATAAAAGTATGACATTTAGTGTACTATAATAAATGTTTTTGTTTAATATTTTATTAATTCTTCAAGTTTTGGTAAATGTTGTCTGTGTTCTGATAACACATGTGATGAAAAATATCAATTTCTATTGCCCAAAGTCCCATAACTCTGTAAGTTTAAAAGTTGTGGAAATGAATTTTAAGATGGCTGTAATACATAAAACCTCAATTAATTACTGTTTTTGCAAGGTTTTGTCAAAACATAATTGAGCTATAATCAAACATGTAAAAAAATAAACTGCTAATTTTTAAAAAATCTCATATCGTGTAAAAATTGTAAAGATTAGTCATGATAAACCTTAGTTTAAAAAAACCTGCACTGATGGACAATGGTTTAACATAATATTTTAGCATTTATATCTTTAATGAGCTTGTCATAAAAACTGAGCAGATTAGGTTTTAGTTTTCAAACTAAACGCATTGTATGTATTAATACTACCTTATCAGGCTGGGTTGGAGAAGACAGAGCTGTATTAAATATCTATCAAAATATAGGTAAAAATCTCAAGTTTGGTTGAAAGTTTTACAGAGAACTTTAAAATGAGTATATGATTAAACCATACAACGGGTAAGACATGACACAAATCAAGTTTGATGAGAAGTAAAATTGGTTAGATTAAACTTTCTGTAATTTTTTAAAAATTTCGTAAAATTTACTGTCCTCTAGCTCAATTGTACCGGGTAATCCTTTTTTTACTAAATATAAATATTTTTTGTGACTTTCACAAAAATCAGGGCTTTCTTTTTAACCATTTGAAGGAAACTCCAAAGAACCGACTTGGTTTGTATTGTCTAGTCATACATTTGTACACATTGTATGTGTTTTTACATGTATATAAGTTTAATGGTTTTGTTGATGCCTATATAAATGGAACTTTATGTATGTAAACCATTGTAAACATAAAATCTAAAAGCTTTTAATTTCAGTCCAGTAGAATAAACCATAATTATTCCCTTCAAATTCAAAGAAGTGAATTCTTAAAAAAAAAATTAATGTAAACATGGTAAAAAATCCTGAAGTCCTTAAATCAGAATACAGAAAAAGTATTTAGCAATTTTCTAAAAAAATGTAGTCACTATATTGTGACATTAGAATTTTTCATGAATATAAAACAGATATATCAAGATATGCATGATATGTATCTGGTGTCCTATACAATGAATATAAGTTAATAATTAATTTTTTTCATGATCTACATGTAGATCAAAGATCGTCATATTTTACTAATTTGTAAAGGTGCTATAACAAATGATTGAATTGTCCATATAGATTATTTGAATAGTACAAGTTCACTTTAAGATTAAACAAACAGTCTTTTGTAAAGAACTCTTCAAAACATTGTCATTCTTTATTATATGTCACTGACTCTCTATAAACTTTTCTTTGGTTCACAAAACTACTAAGGAAATTCTTTCTAGAGCAAATTATGGTACATGTATGATCATAAATGGGAAATCCATGTTTGCTTTCGATATTCAAATATGACTTGTACATTAAATGTACATTGAACATGGTTGTAAATTGTATGTTTTAAATATTTGTCACTTACAAAAATATCACATCTTTCATCATGCTGATTAGGTTTTTTTCCCCAAATTTTAACATTTACTTATTTTTTTATGTTTATGGTGAAAATACTTTGAATAGGTAAAGAGGAAAGCCTACTGTGAACTATATGTATGTTTCTAATTTTACTTGGTTCTCTAAAATCGTCCATTTTCAACAACAAAAAATAGCAATATACACTTTGTAGTTGTGCACTTGGTATATTTGATACATGTACAAATGTACATATGTAAAAATATATTTCAAAACAATTACAAAATTGAGTTTGAGGGAAGGGTTGCACACTAACATGTGTAACACTGTCATACATGTCATATATTTTTAGTGCCTGTAACTCATTGGTCTTATATAAATTGATGCTGTAAATCATATTTGTATTTTTTTTATTGTACAGCTGAGACTACTATATAAATCAGGCAGTTACTGTTATTGTTTAGTAAAGAGGAGGTCTTTAAAAACTTGCTCTGTGTTATCATGGTTATTGTTTTATTGATCAATGTTGCAGGACAAGCTTTAAACTAAAGATTGTAGTTGCTAATTTTAAGTCATTTGGTCTCTGGAGGAAAGTTGTCTCATGGGTAATCATTCCATGAAATGTTCATGTAGCAGCTGATTTTTTTCTTACAAACACGTACATATAAATACATGTAGTGATGTACATATATGTCATGTATGTATCATTAAACTATTTATCAGGATAATTAGTATGTTAGGTAGTGAGGTAAGATTTTCCAAATAGACTCAAAAGAGCTTAATGTAGGAACTAGGGGCAGCCAAATCAGAAAATCACAAGGGGACACAGAATACACCTTATCGCTATTTGTCCGCCATTGCTGGAAATCACACAGGTTCCCGTAAAATTTTGACGTCATAAAACAAAATGTCTGACGCCACAATGGAAAAGTGATTGTTGTTGACGTCAAAAGTTCAAGCGGACGGGTCAGTCGGGAATAGCGATAAGGTGTATCCTATAACTAAGTTACACAACTCTGTAGAAGTCACTATTTTTCATGAAATAAGGATAAAGTCTGAAGCTGAAGGTGAAGTGAAAATGAGCATGCAATAAATAAGTTTTTAACTTGCAGAAAATTGCGTGGTACTGATAAAATATTGAATTTTTGAAGTGAGTGTTTGGTCTTTAGGGAGATCCCATAAGTTACCAGTTCATAACATCCCAGACTTTGAGCAAGTTCCGTTAAATGTGGACCAAGAATACGTCTGTCACCAGATTTTGGGTTAGTTTTGGCCACAGTGTTGTCCCTTACAGGAGGAGAACCATGCCTATGCAGAAAATAACTCATTTCTATGTCATTTAACTTGTAAATTGGTTGATTCTCGATTCATAACTTTTCGTAAACAAAATTCACTTCCGGTTTACGATACACAACGTACAAATTTTGTGTTGCTAGGTAATAGCGTCCCTTGCAAAATTACCAAAATGGTTAAATAAATCGGCAACATATAATAAAAAAAAAAATACATTAAATCACCAAAATATTAAGAACAACATTTAGTTCAGAAAAAAGCAAATATGATTTGTATAGCTTTAATACCAACTTGATACACTGACAGTGATAAAATAAAAATATTTTGCGATTGGCTGTTACTGTTATGAAAGTGAAAGTAGATTTTATTCAGTTTAATTACAGTTAAAATAAGTCAAAATTTCAAAAGAGTAGCACACATTTAAATTTAATTTCGCATACAAAAACAAGGTCAACTTTAAATCCCAAAGTACTACAAACGTAAAATTGTTGATATGCAAGAATTGTCAAAACGGGCACCTGTCAAATTATGTAGCTTTTAAAAGAAAAATAATAAATATATTAATGTCACCTGAATGACCCTCTCCAACCGCTGATCTCGGTCTTCGAAAGCCATTTGGCCTGTTCTTCAGATATTCAAATTTGGTTCCTTATCACAACTCTTTCAAATATACCACCATAAACAATTAGTTTAAATTCCTTTATCAATCACTCAATTACCCGAAAGTGCCAGTGGACCGGATCGTACCTTATACAGGTGGCGTTCTCCTACTGTTTCCGATACTTTTTCAAGTCTACACAAGTTCCATTTAACCGGGGAATACACTTTATTGTTTAAATGGATAAACGCGTTCAATACACAAATGTCCAATAACAATCATAACTCTATCGCCTAGAAAAATAATATAGTGTAAAAGTGGCCAAGAATCGTGGTTAAATACTGCAGCAAAAACCTTACATGATTTATCAATGAACTCAATCCAATATCAGATTTTTTTCTGCCTCGCTTGTTAATTTAAAAAAGGCTTATTTAAACAGAATTTAATTCTTTCTAAAAACAATGTAAGCAATTCATATCCCATGGGCTTTTACTGATAAGGCTGGTAAACAGCTTTGATAAAATGTAGATATGTATTTCTTATCAATACCGTACTAATTTTCTCCACCATGAAATTCTGAATCATGAAAGAAATATCTTTAAACGAAATGAAACTAAATGCAATGTCTTTGCAAATTTAGTTGTCATTCTTTTTAGTTAGGGATGACATTACATTTACTTATGTTTCTAAATCACGCCATAAAGATCAGACTGAGAGGTACTAGTGTAGTTTTGCTTTACATAACAATCATTGTTACAATGTCTGAATGTGTGACAGTGTATTAATTGAGGGACAGCTTGGTCAGTGTCCGAGTGGTCTAAGTAGTCGATCGCCTGTATCCCTTAGAATTCAGACTGAAAATGGGGAATTGTCAAAGAGACAACAATCCGACAAAAGAGCGAAAAACAGCCAATAGGTCTTAAATACACTGCGCGAAAATCCCGCACCCGGAGGTGTGCTTCAGCTGAACCCTAAAAAATTGTGTACTAGTTCATTTATAATGGACTCCATACTAAACTCCGATACATACAAAAGAAACTAAAATAAACAATGCAAGAGGCTGTCACAACGACAGCAAACCGGATTTATTAACATTTATTTGTGTCCTGCCAATATCACAAGAACCATAACTGATGAACGGTGAAAGTGAAAATCGTCAATATCAAATTTGACATCCATTTTGTCATCAGTATCAACATATTAAAATTTGAAAAGCTTAGGTTGAATGGTTCATGAGTAAATGCAACAACATGAATGGAAACGCCATTTTTCGATCTTTCAAGAACCATAACTGATGAACGGTAAAAGTCAAAATTGACATTATTAAACTTGACCTCCATTTTGTCATCAGTAACAACATATTAAAATTTGGGAAGCTTTGGTTGAACAGTTCATGAGTAAATGCACGGACACGACTGGAAAAGCCATTTTTCAATCTTTCAAGAACCATAACTCCTGAACGGTAAAAGTCAAAATCGTCATTATTGAACTTGACCTCCATTTTGTCATCAGTAACTACATATTAAAATTTGGGAAGCTTTTGTTGAACAGTTCATGCGTAAACGAACGGACACGACTGGAAATGCCATTTTTCAATCTTTCAAGAACCATAACTCCTGAACGGTAAAAGTCAAAATCGTCATTATTGAACTTGACCTTCATTTTGTTGTCAGTAACAACATATTAAAATTTTAAAGCTTTGGTTGAACGGTTCATGAGTAAATGCACGGACAACATTTGGTTGCCGCCCGCCCGACCGACCGCCCGACCGCCCGACTGCCCGCCGTACATCCCCAAATCAATAACCGACATTTTTGTCACAAAAATCCGGTTAAAAATCATACAAGACTAACAAAGCCAAGAGGCTCCTCACTTGGGACAGGCACAAACAATACGGTGGGGTTAACTTGATATGTTTTTTTAATAGTCTAAGATCTCAACCCTCCCCTATAGGCTCTAGCCAATGTAGATTAAAAAAAAACCATACACAGTAATACGCACAGTAAAAACCACTTTAAAAGAAGTCCGAGTTAACACTCAAGTTGCGAGTTCGAATCTGCACGTGGTAGGTGCATTCGATTCCAATCTTTATTACTACGTTTTTCAGATTTAATTTCCTACCGAAGGCCGTCAGTCGTTCTCTCTGGGCACTGCGACTACCTCCACCAATTAAGCCGACCGCCACGAAAAAGCATAATAGTCAAGAAAGTGGCGTTAAACTAAATCATTAATCAATCAACAAATTTGTCTAAGTTTATCATACACAGTTGGTTTGTGATGGCTAGTGCACCTAAATGTGGTGCCCAGCACTTCTTTTCTTTGCATGCGTGTTGAGTTGTACTATAATCCAGGATGAATAATTATTGTTAACCACTTAAGAAGTTTAAGGTTGCCATCACGGGTGGTTTGGTATCCGGTGTAGTAAAATTGGTACTCAGGAGATCATTGTTGATTTTTTTTAAATCTGTCAACCTCTACGGGTAGATTTTTCAAACAGCTAGAATCAGTTCAAAAAAACTTAGCCCCAACTGTAGTCATGTATTGTACAGGGACTGCTTACAAGTTTTAACTTCTACTGGAAAACTCAGCTAGAGCAGATGTGCTCTTCCAGGTTGTTTTTTCTATTAAAAAGTCAGATGTCATTACGAAAACACATGTCCCCAAGTCAGTGGTATTTGGAGCATTTATCTAATAATGCTATTGACTTAAAACCAGACAGAGAATGGAAATGGGAAATGTGTCAAAGAGACGCGGACAACCCAATCAAAGAGTAAAAACACCCGAAGTCCACCAATAGGTATTCAACGCAGCGAGAAAATCCCGCAACCGGAGGCGTACTTCAGCTGACCGTACCCCTTAACAAAAAATTTTGTTTGAATGCATATGCAATAAAATTTGGTAGATATTTGCCACCATTGAGATCTGAAATACAATTATACCCGTTTGAATAGAAATAAAAACCAAACTTATTGCAGATGCTCTGTGATCGATATGTTAGAATTCGCTCGATTAAACGATAAAAAGTAGTATAAAATCTGTATTTACTTGCGACCGTTTAAGAACACACAAATTGCGATTGAATCCTGATTAAAATCACATTTGATCAAGGGTATACGCTAGTCGTTAGTCGTAAGGGTACGTGGGGTATCGACATTATAAATCGAAAACAAAGCACTTTTTATATAGATTGGTTTTCCCGTTTGAAAGGTTTTACACTAGTAATTTTGGGGCCCTTTATAGCTTTTTGTTCGGTGTGAGCCAAGGCCCCGTGTTGAAGGCCGTACATTGACCTATAATGGTTTACTTTTATAAATTGTTATTTGGATGGAGAGTTGTCTCATTGGCACTCACACCACATCTTCCTATATCTATATAAGCATAACTTAAATTTTATGATTTCCGTGTCAGGCCAATTATTTGTATAGTATGGTACTCAAATCCTTGGTCAGACATTCTCCTAAACAGTTTTACTCTTCGAAAAGGTTTAAAGACATAATATGACGAAGGGATATTTTTTTATCAGTTTAATTGAAGTCTGCATGGAGCTGGCATGTGAGTAACCGTGCTTAGTAATCCTTTGTTAATTATGTTTATCATTGCAATTTTGTTTAGCTTCTTCTGTTACTTATTCGGGCTGATATCGTACTCGAACTCGTCTTTCAAACCGAGTTTTACTGTGCGTATTGCTGTGTGTTAGTTTGTTCACCATTGCATATAGGTATAGGGGTATTGAGATCTCACAATGATTATCAGGTCGCATTTTTACGCCGGTTCTAAATCAGGAACCTATATAGTCTTTGTTTGCCTTTTATTCATTTGTGTGTTATGCAGATTAGTGTGAAGTCCATTTTGGTGGACGAGTATACATTATTGTTAAAGCAGGGGCGGATCCAGCCATTTTAAAAAGGGGGGGGGGGGGTTCCTAACCCAGGACAAAGGGGGGGGGGGGGTTCCAATTACATGTCCCCATTCAAATGCATTGATCGTCCAAAATAAACATTTCCAACCCCAGGACCCCCCCCCCCTCTGGATCCGCGCCTGTAAAGGGCTAGTCAAAGCTCGCCTCCCGTTATGGGATTTTCTCATTGAGTTGAAAAATCTTACATTGATGGCATTGCATGGGCTGTTTTTTGCTCTACGATAGTGTTGTTGTTACTTTGACACATTACTCGTTTCCATTCTCTATTCTATTTGTGAAATAAATTTAGTATAATAATCCAAAGTTCTATAAACGTGAAAAATATACCCTTTGACTCAGTTTGAGAGCATGCACAGCTTAAACTGAACATTTAAAATCCGGCGTCTTAGATGAAATCATAGCTAATGTTCTTTATTATATTATTGTTCCATACTTTCAGTTTCCCTTTAAAGTTTAAATTCATGAAAATTAGAATTTGATGTCGCTCTGGGTCTATAAAATAAACTTTTTAAGTGTGTCAACTATACATTTGGTAAATAGTGATCCTTTTTGTGTAGTCTGAAATCACTTGAAATGTATAAACAGCTTTCAGTGTAAATCAGTTCGCTTCTGACAACGAATAGTAATGCATCCTTAGTCAATTTTTTTCACTTATTTTTGAAATTACACAAAAAAACAGAAAGGACCCAATAACACGTCTTTGGTGACTAAAAGCGTCTATCTTCTTCCAACTTGAAGAAAATGTATAAAGCACTTTACTTTTTATTTGCAAGCTTCTAAATAGTCAGACTCCAATCTTATAATTAACTAGCATTGCCAGTTTTCCTATCGCAAGGCGGTAGGTTTCTCTGGTCAATCCGGCTTCTTCCACAAATAAAAACTGCATGGCCGTCACAAAATAGTACAAAATGGCGCGTAAAAGTGGCGTTAAAACACAAAAAAAAATCAATCAACCAATCAATGTAAATGGTAAGTCATATTCATACATTCAAATTATATTCAAATTACTTGCCCGGTCGTTCCGAAAGATGTACTAACAATGATATTTTTTGTTCAGTGAGATACAAATACATGTAACTGCATGGCCTTATGTCCCACTTGGGATGAAGAGGATAAGTAAGTAAGTAAGCATAGGTCAGACAGATAGACGACCTTATTAGACATTAAAATACAAACATTAAACTGACCGCCTGTATCTTCAAACATACAATTCCAATCTTATTTTCAATTTAATGGGTTGAGTTTTGCTTTGATAGTATTCGCAGAAATTACGAATGTTATATAGGCTAACTCTTATATCTATAATGTGGTCATTTTTGTGAAATTTTTAAAATAATCCGAACATTTTGCCTTTTCTACCACCATACATGTATTGTTTTAGCTACATTTGACTCAACATTTCGGTAGTTTATGGCTCGTCAACTTCTGAATTATTATAGTTTGGATTCCGGTTGCTTGGATTCTTGTACCATTGAATAGAGTTGTACCTACATCCGACTGCGTACTAAACTATAAATAACTGTATCTCAGTAGAGTTTTTACAATTGCTAGATTAATGGCAAAGATCACGGAGAATACCCCTGTGATGCCAATGTATATCATTGTTGCGGTTATTCTGTTCATAGAAAATGAATAAAATCAGAAACTTTGAAGAAATTTAACCACAGCCTTATTTGACACAACTGTTTGGATTTTTTTCTTTGCGGATGTTTTCAAAGAGACTTCATAATTGATTTAGCTTTCCGCCAATATTAATCCGAGCACCACTGGTGAATTTTATATAGTTTGGTTTTAACTGACGTATTTTAAGATGAATTAAGAACAAGCGTTTTCTTTTTTTAATTTTTCTTCATAGACAATGGCGCCAGGCGGAACATCACTAAAATAGTCGAAATGTTCTTACGTACAGTTTTCTGTTAAACCCATTTGCCTCTTCCCTGGGACACTTCCATGAAACGGTGTTTTATTTCGGAGCGGGTAGTAAGGTCTATTTGAATAATTATTACCATATTCAACTAAAAAAAACCTGCTATTGCGGAATTTCCTACAGACAAAAATAACGATCATACATACAGACCTGGGGTAAAGCCTTATGCCCATGCTGAAAATCAGGCAACAGATCCTTAAGAATTTGATAGTATAGTAAAATGGATAAAAATTAAAATATTCGACAGAACGATACGGACGATGCCAACCACAAACACCCGACTACCGAATAACAATGTCCAAAGACAAACATCGATATATACAAGATCCGAATAGCATTCATAAAACCAACAAATGAGCAATTTGCAATCGTACCCCATATTCTTATGTTGATTTATACAGATATACTCCATTATGCTGCCGTCTTGTGACGTTTAAATATGTTTCGCCACACTGCCTATATTACGCGAATTTATACGTTTTGTGATAATGCAAGTTGTTTCTTCATATTGAGCAGAATATCAAAAACTGTAGAAAATGAATTATTAAAAAGTCCACAAATATAAATTGCAAACCGGACTTCGTGGCCTCAACCTTAAACTCTACGAAAGCATATTGTGGCAATATCACCAACAGGGCAAACTTGAATTGAATTCTCAATGTATTTCAGTATATATTTTTCATGTTTTTTCATGGCCTTTTATATTTGACCATATATTTCCTTACGGTATTGGGTTTTCAACTTGTTGACAGCCGTTCGGTTACTTATCATGAATTGCTTTCGTCCACTTCATTTGGACACCGGTGGATAGTTGTCTTATCGGCAATTATACCTTATCTCTTAATTTTTAAACTAGTTTATTAATCGATCGTGTGATATTTTGACTGCGAAAATATTAGATGCAGTTGCAATATACTGACAAATTTATTGTGTTGCGGCATGATTTTTTCCGGCCTTGTTTCTTTTTTCACACCGAAATTTTTTATTTAAAATTAGATTTGCAGCAGGGAATTTTTCAGCAAATTTTGTTCCTCGATCTTTTTTGCGGATAACCGTGGAACGTTCAGTATTGATTAATATTTACGTCAATTTAATTTGCTGTAAACAGTTTAAAAGAAGAAAATAATTTAGGTAGTCTACAAAATGTTTTTGACTGGGACATAACATACTATACATTAGTAAATGCGTCCTAGGTTTTTAATATTAAGACCGTCGAGAGTTCTACATAGGTATATATATTCATAAATTTTAGAAAAAAAATCAAGAATTCGCCTGTACCTTTTTCATACACAGACAGTTTATAAATATATATATTGCTATAAACTTTTCTGGATTAAACTAAATTCTTTTTATATAAGATTATCAATTTTTCGCATCCGAAGCTTATGATCGCTTATAAAAGTATTTCAGTAACATAAGTCTTCAATATCTTTTTTTCTCAATGAATAGGAATTACAATTTTAACAATGAAAAAAGGGGAAAATGTTTTACAAAAGCTATTTCGAAATGATATTTTCAATAGTGTATTTAATGAAATAATGTGTAGCCTTACATATGTATTTATAAATAGAATAAAGCATGTAAAAACTTATCCATTTTCAATCAATAAAAGTAGGCAATTTCAAGTGACATAAAACAGATCAACAACGATATTAAATGGTGGAATAATTTTTATGCAATTGGTTGGTTAATTTTTTGTTTTTAAATTAAATCAATTTTTAATCGCTTTGATTATTATGAACAATAGCTGATTTATAGAATAAAATATAGATTAACTCACCCGTATGAATTTGGTTCGAAGTTAATGTCCTTGAATTGTATAAACAGTTTCACGACAGGCGGCGTTCATAACGAATTCTTCTATGTTATATTAAATTTGATTGGTTTAAAAATTTGATCTAATGAGATTGGGCTTTATGAAATACGTATGGAAGAATGTAAACAATATGGAGGAAAATTCGACAGAAAACTGCACACGTGCACTTCGTGTCAGTCAGGTAATAAGGGAATGACAGTCAATTGTTAACATGAAATCTGAATCTTAATGTCTTTATGTTTCTATAAACTGCATGAACAACAATTAGCTTTTGTTTGTTGGAATGGGAAAGGACCCTCACATAGTGACAGTAATAGTGGGCAGATACTGAGATAGACAATTTTTATTTTAAAATTATGCTATTTACACCCCAAATTAATAAGCATCAAAATAGGGATATCGGTGAATTTTGATGAAATTGTCCAGATTTCAACCAAAGTTAGGCATGTTAGGGTAAGAGTTTCATATGGCATGCCACCATACTAAAAAAAACACAGATATTTAATAAAGCGGGACCAAAGATACCAGAGGGACATCCAAATGCATGGATCGAAAACAAACTGACAATCCATTGCTCAATAAAGAAAAAGACAAACAGAAAAATAATAGTACACAAGACCCAACATAGAAAACTAAAGACTAAGCAACACTAACCCCACAAAAAAACTTGAGGTGATTTCAGGTGCTCAGGAAAGGTAAGCACATCCTACTACACATGTTATTACAAACCCGGTAAATAGTCTAATAATGTACAGTTTATTTTGTGGGGTGCCATATGAGGATAGACATGCCCTTTACCCTGGGGAGACAAACGATCAGTTTTAAGCTTCTGTTATCATCAAATAGGTGAAAATTTTACTGTGATTTGTCAAATTAGCTTTTTCATGATTCATCAGAGGTCTCAGATAATTATTGTATTTAAGAAGTTTTCTTATTTAAGACCAGTCCATCTATAGACAGGAGTTTTTGGATAAACTCATCAGTGAGGTGTCCGGTTATTTGTACCATAGCATACACTCAATTCTTTATATATGTGTTTGGTGACACTGATAGGTGATTAGAATTCAAAACTAATTATAATAGCAACCATCCTTATCACACACATCTTCAAATAGACTGTCCTCATGCAAATTAGAACATAAACTCCGCCCTATCAGTTGAAATAACATTGGTAATACAAGTCTTTGAGATTTTGTTTACCCACTGACAGAGTGGGGACATGGGGATTGTGAGCTTGCTCACAAAGTTTCTTTAATTCGAATAACAAAAATCTTCTTTAAATTAACCACTGTAGCCAAAGTCAGTTAAAAATTCAATATACAGTAGTAGAACATTTCTTAAGAAAGCTTACAGAATAATTATAGTTTGTAGATATTAGGCAGGCCATATGTCAACCAGTTCTGATAATATATTTAAAATATACTATGAAAAATATCTGTATGTTTCTACCTGATGATGATTTGAAGAATCAGTTTCATATTTTTTAATCTTTGTATATATTTTAGTTAGATGCACAAGAGTTAGACAATGAAGTGATTGCTATAATTAAAAACCAGCTGACAAAGTTATTAAAATATCACAAGGTAGGTCTGAAGATAAATATTCAAGAGAGACTGCAATGGTACAAATGTAAATAATTTCTAGTCTAAACACATACATGTAAAGCCTAATTAATTTTTATTATATCTCATGCAGCTTTTCCTTAACAAGCATCATTAGTATAAAGATAAGGACATGTGTTATGCTTGCTAATAAGACAATCATTCTGAAAAAAATTGAAAAAAGTGGAAGTCAGCAATTATAGGCATCCATACTGCCTTCAACAATGAGAAAAACCAACAGTGTATAGTCCGCATTAAAAGGCTCCGAAATGAAAAATATGAAACATTTCTATTGAAAAATCTAATGACCTAATTTATAACAAAATAATTTATGAAAGAAAACAAATATGACAGACATAAACCAACCACAACCACTGATCTACAGGCTCCTGACTTGAGACAGACACAGTGACACACAGAATATTGTGTGGATGGTTAAACATGTTTGAAGGCGCCAACTCTGCCCTGGAGGATGTTAGTTTGGATGGTTAAACATGTTTGAAGGCGCCAACTCTGCCCTGGAGGATATTAGTTTGATTACTGACTGTGTGAATCAAAAAAGAATAGTGGTTATTTCCTGTGAATAGAATAATTAAAGTATGGTCATGTTTACCATGTCATCTGGTACCGTACACAGGTTGGAAAATGGGGTACCTGTGTATTTTGTGTTATCAAGCCTGATAGTTGAAACTTCACAGAATGATTGCACACATACACAAAATGAATTTTTTGAGGAAATAACCCTCAGTCACCGTGGTTATCAAATTTAGGAACTAAAGAATTTCAAGCAAAATTTATAAAAGACAGTTACAATTTTGTGTCATCTCCTATAGTTTTCAACCCAGATCTTTGAAATTTTAGAAACTTTGCAGAAAGATCGCAAATGTATTAGAGTTGTAATAGGATTTTTTCCTATCCTTTTCATAACTTGAAACTGATATTTTTTTATAGAAAATTTAAGCATGGGACCAAATTTGTGTAATCAATTTGCCCTGCAGTTTTTACTCATTGTTTTTTTTCTCATTTTTCTCATTTTATGTACATTGTATATCATTTATATCAAAATGTTCTTTCTATAAGATACATCTAAAATTAATTCTGTATTTTGATATTTTTAGACAAATATTTTAGTCCGATATGATCCAGAAGTTAGTGCATTCCTAAAACTGCTAGTTTGGAAGGTAAGTTAAAAACTTGATGATGAAATATTCTAACCTTATTACTGAGGTGACTTAGTGATAGTGCACAGTGCATATCCCTCCATTAGAAAGATAAATCACCTAATAAGGTCATAGGACATAATGTATTGGGTAAAACGCCAGGTTAATTTTCAGGATTAAGGTCAATGCAAAATGCGGCAATAAAATGTGGTAGTGGAAATCTTTTTTATGTCCCACCTACGATAGTAGAGGGGCATTATGTTTTCTGGTCTGTGCATCCGTCCGTCCGTCCGTTCGTTCATTTGTTCGTTCGTTCGTTCAGGTTAAAGTTTTTGGTCAAGGTAGTTTTTGATTAAGTTGAAGTCCATTCAACTTCAAACTTAGTACACATGTTCCCTATGATATGATCTTTCTAATTAAATTGCCAAATTAGACTTTTGACCCCAATTTCACAGTCCACTGAACATAGAAAATGATAGTGCAAGTTTCAGGTTAAAGTTTTTGGTCAAGGTAGTTTTTGATGAAGTTGAAGTCCAATCAACTTCAAACTTAGTACACATGTTCCCTATGATATGATCTTTCTAATTGAATTGCCAAATTAGACTTTTGACCCAAATTTCACGGTCCACTGAACATAGAAAAGGACAGTGCAAGTTTCAGGTTAAAGTTTTTGGTCAAGGTAGTTTTTGATGAAGTTGAAGTCCAATCAACTTCAAACTTAGTACACATGTTCCCTATGATATGATCTTTCTAATTTAATTGCCAAATTAGACTTTTGACCCCAATTTCACGGTCCACTGAACATAGAAAATGATTATGCGAGTGGGGCATCCGTGTACTATGGACACATTCTTGTTATATCTTATTCTAGAGTAAAAGAGATGCTTTGATTGATTTATATAAAGTTGGTTTTTTTTGCATTGTTATTTTTACATTATATCAACTTATTTTAGATTTTTAGTCAACAGTTGAATATGTTCCTTTCACCATATTTAGCCAGCAATGCAAACTTTTCTATAAAAAATGCATTTATCTGTCTTTCCTTTTAATAAACACTTGTAATTGCATTGTCAGATCAGTAAAAAATGGTGTGTATGTTATTATTCTGAATAAAATACTTACTGCAAAAAGCTCCTTGTTAAAATTCCACTTTCCTTATCACTATGTATTAGATTAAAATGAAAGATTTAAATTACCTTGTGTTGAAGGTATTTTCAATGGATTTCTTATATCTACTTATAACTTTATATAAAGTTATTAAGGAGAAAATTCTATACATAAGGTTGTGTGATCAAATTCATTCTTTGTATCGATAAGCAGATTAGGTGTTTCCTTCAAGCAGTAGGAGAAATTTGCAGATATTGAACTGTCATTTAAAGTCATATGTAATTAGCTTGGCCATGCAATCTAAAAATTCTTTGGGTTATTTATCATTGATTGAGCAGAGAATTTCCCCAGCATGCCCAGTGAGAATATATTTAACCTTAAGGTTTCTTTAATTATATTGGACTTCAATAGTTGAAATCTTTATATAGAACACATTCATGTAGCTTCAGACATTTGTAGTCTGCAAATTATTGTACTGACTGAGTATATCAGGTCACTTGTCTTCTTTTTTAAATCTAGTAAGCTGTGTGCATTATTTCCCAAGTTTAATACTGTTTTTATGTAACTTTATGTCAGTATTTGAAGGGCACCAGTAGTCCTTTAGATGTTTAAATGTGTAACAATATTTTATTAAACAGC